>NW_026946376.1:884604-888168 GCF_033847375.1 Trichoderma aggressivum f. europaeum
CCCCCCCCCCCCCCCCCCCCCCCCCCCCCCCCCCCCCCCCCCCCCCCCCCAAGTGCCCGGTGATGTGGGATTATGATGTTCATGATTTGCGTACTTTCATTCACTTTGTCCAAACAGAGGAAGACTCCAAGAGCCACCAGCATGTATTACCCATGCCCAATTGCCGTAGGAATAGTTCATAGCCTCTTTCAGGTTGGGCAAAACCAGCTTCTCATTTGCCGCTCTGCTACCCGTTGCAATAGCCTACGCGTAGCATAAAACAGCAGCGGCCGGGCAAGGTCTGATCCTCTTCTGCCTAGTGCCCACCAACATCAGAATAGTGCCCGGTATGTCTGGTGTGGTTTCGCCTTGCCGGCCTTGTGATATAATGACACACTTCGAAATAAGCTGCTGAATAGCTGGGTAAGCAAGCGGGTGTCGGGTGGGGAAAAAATAGGAATTGCAAAGTAAACATGTGCGTGTGATGAGGTAATACGGGCACCAGGTGAAAGGAGTCCCTTATCACATAAATGTGTGTGTTATTGCCAGTTGTGTGCCCATAATATGCCCCGTTGCTTTGGCTCGATAACCGCTTGCCAAGCCTCAACGGGTAGCTTCCGCCGTGAGAATTCTCAAACTCCCGGGTTGGCCAATCAGAAATACCATTGAAGTGCCTGCCGATAAGCGAGTGAGGTGCAGAAGCCTGGCCCCCCATAGATGCACGGGACTGTACAACCGCAAGGGACCCTTAGTAAGCTAGGCCCGCTGTAATAACCGCTATAAGTTAGCGCGGGGGTAATTTAGTCTAAAATTACTATTTTATTAAAGGTGCCAAGGCAGGATTTTTATACTTATTTATAAGTGGGATATTATATAATTATTAAATAAAATTATAGTATTTACTTAGTATTTTATTTTCTTAATATAAATAAATTATTTTAAAAGCTAGGGCATAGCTTTCCTTAAACCTAGCTATTATAGTTTTACTAAGCCTCTTAATAATAAATATAATATTAAATTATATAATATATATTAATTAATTAAAGATTTTTTTATAATTATAAACTTATATTTATAAAAGTTAAAGTTTTATTATAAAAAAACTTTATTAACTTAAGTTAATTTAAGTTTTTTTTATTTAAAAAATTATAAAAATATATTATTATTATAGTAAAAATATAATAATAAAAAAAACTAATTTAATATTCTTAAGTTATTAAAAATAAAAAAAACTTTATTTTTAATTTTAATATTTTAAAATTAAAAATTAAAATAAAGCTAAAGTAAAATTACTTTTATATATAAAAAGATTTTTAAATTTTTACCTTAAGGTTTAAAAATAAAAATTAAATAAAATTTTAAATATATTTTATATACTTAAATAATTAATTTAAGTTTAAAAAAATTTTATTTATTAAAAATATTTATAAAATTTAATATATTAATAATTATTTTAAAAAATATATAAAATAATAATAAATTTTATTTTAAAATAAAAAATATTAATATTTTTTTAATAATTTTATATATAATTAATATATTAAGTAATATAAAGAAAATATAAATAATAAAATTACTTATATATTTATATAATTATAAAAGTTATATTTATTATTAAAAAGTTTAATAAAGTTATAATAACTAAATTAAAAAAAAGCTATATTTTAGTTTTTAATTTAAAATCTAGAATTAATTTATAACTTAACTTAATTAATTATAGTTAATTAAGTTAAACTTTAAAAATTTAAATTATAAAATATAATTATTAATTAAGGTTTAAAATTAAACTTAAATATATATATATATATAAAAAGGCTTAAATAATAAAGTTTAAGTATAATATAATTAACTTTAAGTTTATAATTTATAATTTAATAACTTAATTAAACTAAATAAAATTATTTTATTAAGTTATAAAAAATAATAATAATTTTTAAAAATAAATTATATATATAATATAAAAAACTACTTAATAAAATTATATATTTACTTATTAAAAAAAATAATTATTATAAAAGCTTTTAAGTAATAATTATAATTTAACTTTAATAATAAAATAATTAAGTAAATAATTAAATTTATAATTAATAAAATTATAAATTTATAATTAAAAATTTTAAAAAAAAAAAAACTAAAGCTAAGTAAAATAAAGTATAAGTTAAATTAGTTAAAGGGTATTAAAAATCTTAAGCTAAGTAAAAAAATTAAGAAAATTATTAAAAAAGTTAATAAAGTAATTATATATAAAAGCTTTTTTATAATTAGTTTTTTTTTAAGTAATTTATTTTTTATACTTAAGAAAGATTTATATAATTATATTATTAAATAATATTTATTAAATTAAAAAAAAATTATTTTAAAAAATTTTTAAAAAGTTTAAAATTATTTTTAATAAAAATTTTAATAATTTTTTAAATTAATTTTTTATACTTTAATTTATTAATAAATATATTATTTTTATATATAAAGAAATATTTAATATTAAGCTTTTTATAAAATAATTAAAATTTTATAATATAAAAAAATAAATTTTTTTTAAATATAAAAAATAAATTACTTAAAAGCTAAAATTAAAATAATTATTAATAATAATAATAATAATAATATTACTTTAAATAATTAATTAATTAATAATAATTATTTTTAATTTTTTTATATATTTTTTTATAATAAAAAAAACCCTTTTATAAAAAACTTATATTTATTATTAAAATAAAAACCTTTATATTTTATTTTTATTATTATAATAATTTATATTTTATTATAATTTATAATTATAATAATTTAAATTTACTTTATTTTTAACTTTTTAAAAAAATTATTTATTAATTAAATAAATAATATTAATTAATTTATAATTATTATAAATTATATTTAATACTTTATATTTTTATAATAACCTTTTATTATAAAAAAAGCTTATTAACTTAATTTCTTAAATATATCTTAAGTAATAGTAGCTTTTATATTAAATAATAACCTTAATTTAATATTATTAAGTTAGGTTTTTATTATTATATAAAATATAACTTAATTATATATTAACTTTAGGTAATAATTATTAAATTTAGCTTAAGAATTTAAGTATTATAGTATTTTAATTATTTAATAAGTAAAATAATTAATTTATTAATATAAAGTTTTTTAATTAAATTTAAATTAATTATTTTATAAATACTTAAAGAAATATTATAAAACCTTTAAGTATATATTATTATATTATAAAAACTTTAATAATTAAGTTATTATAATAATTATTATTAAGTTTTTATTTAATAATTATTAATTAATAATACTTTAATAATTCTTTTACTTAGTAATAATTTAACTAATTTATATTTTCTTTTTTATAATTAATTTAAGTTATTTTTTTTTATTTTATTTATTTTTTAAACTTTAGTAAAAAAATTTTATAATATTAATAATATTAAAATTATAAATTTTTATAATAATAATTATTATTTTAATAATAATTATTATTAATTTTTTATTATTTTTAATTATTATAATTATTTATAATAAATTTTAGTTAATTATTAACTTATTTTATAATTATTATAAGGGTTTATTATTTTTATAATATAT
>NW_026946377.1:0-225979 GCF_033847375.1 Trichoderma aggressivum f. europaeum
GGGGGAGATGCAGCATTGCGCTGCTGCCACACCGATGATTCGATTTCCTCTCTCTCTCCATCCTGAACTCCATCCTGGATACAACCCAGCGACCTGGTTTCTTACTGCTGGATCACGATCCAACGCGAATCTACCGGAACAAGACCATTTCGGCATGTATGAACACGGAGGCTGCTCCCCAGACTGCTCGGCTTGCATTTTTTTTTGTCTGGAGACGAAGGGATGGATAGGTAAGCACGTGTCACGCATAAACATGGCACATTCTATGCATTGTACAGGAGAGGCGTACTCAGAGGATGGGAAGCAAGGGATTTTGATTAACTGCAATGCAAATGCAACTAGATAGATACAAGACACAGGGGGAGGGTTTGAAAAAAAAAAAAAAAAAAAAAAAAGAACCTTGAAAAGAAAAGGCACTACCAAATCCAGAACCAGAATCAGAACCAGGGCCGGATCTCACCAGAGCCTGGTCCTACTGCACGAGCACCCGTCCTGTCTGTCCCCCAGCGGACGAAAACACCAGAGGTCGGCGATTCCTCGAGCATCGGCCGATGTCAACGCGTCTTGCCTGTGCTCACTTGCTCGTACTTGTCCGTACTGTCTCTCCCCGTGGTAGCACAGCCAGGTAGTCGTGTTCAGTCGTGATCGTGATCGGACGTACCCAGCCATGGCCCGTAATACTTTGCATGTATGTAGTAATCCGGGCATAATGCTGGCAACGCCTAGGCCAAACTCGTCCTCTTTGAAAAGCGGGTATCAGGTGCGGCTGAAAATGTCTTGTCTTGCTCATCTCTTTGTCGTCCTTGGTTGCTTTTTTCTCTTTGTTTTTTTTTTTTCCTTTTGATTTGCGGCTGAAACAATGAGCATCCTCCCGCGTGAGGGGGAAAATCCAAGGCAGACGCGGTGGGCGCAGGGATTTTGGACGCCTCTTGATTTTGTCATTTTTCCCCTGTCATTTTTTTTAATTTGTTTATTTATTGCTTTGTTTTTTTTTCCTTTTGGTGCATGTGTATGACCGTGGATGGCCATGGACGCGAAACAAGTCTCAGGCATGGATGGTGGTGACACATGCTGCATTCTGTGCTCCCTACATGTACTCATACATTACATGATCCGTTTCATGCAAAAGGAAATACAACGCCTCCACGAACATGTGCAGAGTAGCGGCACAGCGCGCCTAAGTGTCGTGATAGAATCGGACAAGATCGTCCGAATCAAAGTGCCCCGGAACATGCCCCCGAGTCGCCGAATGGGCTTGACCGCCTCCATGGGAAAAGAGAACAAGAAGATGAAAGAATCAAATCAAATCAAATCAGTTCACTGTAGTGTAGTGTAGTGTAGTGCATAGAGACCCAAAAGCAACCCCCGCAGATATACGCCAAGTCGTATGCAACATTTAAAAGTCATGATACAATTCGCTCTCGCTCTCTTTGGCCCAAAAAGACCAAGAATATCAGGCTTCCGGTAATCCCCTTCCGCATTCCGGTCTCGACTCGTCTCCTCATCTCATCATCCCTGTCTTTCCTTTTCTGCGTGTCTCATCTGCCTACAAGAGGTCATCAGAGCCACTGGCGACGCTCTGCTCAATGGCGTAGTTGATGTCGCCCTCGGAAAAGACAGGCCCCTGTCCGTCACACTTGGCCATTCGCCTCATGTGCTCGGCCACCTTGCTGACGTCCACCAGGCCTCGCTTATACAGCGGGTGTTCCAGGAGGAAATCCCAGGCGGCACCCGCGGCAAGCAGCCTGTGGCCATCATCGGAGGTGACTATGCGGTGCGAGGGGAACTTGTTCTTGTGGCCCTCGAGCACGTTGGTGTAGAAATCGGTGGGCGTGTATGTCATGGGCCCCGTTGTTGTTGTTAGAGGCTCGGGAGAGTGGGAGCCGTTCTGGTTCTGGTTCATGGCAGAGGTGGCGCGGAGAATCTCGTTCTCGGTGGACATTCTCTGCAGATCTCGTCGGAGGCGCTCATTTTCGTTGGCGGCTTCCTTCTGGGCGGCTTCGAGGCTTGCGAGTTTGGACTCGAGGTCCTTGACGTGCTTTTCTTTGCGTTCGCGGAATGCTCTTTGACTGGAAGTAGGAAAAAGCAGGGTCAGTCAATGCCTGAGTGGAAGAAATAGAAGAATCGAGTATTTAGTCCCCAATGATAGTGTAGCTATTGGCCATGGACTGATATTATTTTTTCTTTCTTCTTTCTTCTTTCTTTTTCTTTTCTTTTTGATTTTGGAATGCTCAAGAAGTAGATGTAAGGGAATTTTGCGATGGGTATCCGGTAAGACTACGAATTGCCGTGTGCTGAATGCATCCCCGGACAAATCGATCCACAGCTCCATGGCTTCGATGCTACTCCAAGAGATGCCGGGGGGGCACCGAAAAGGGGAGCAAGCGCCAGGAAGGGAAACGTGAGGGAAATGAAGAAGAATCAGAAGGGAAAAAACAAGAGAGAGAAAAAAACCACCTACGCAGCTCTGTTCTGGGCCTTTCTTCGCGACTGGGCCGGGGTCATGTTATCATCGTCGTCGCTGCCGCGAAGCTCGTCGGCGTTGGCCTCGGCCTTGGCCACGGATCCGGATCCGCCATCGCCGCGCATGCTGCTGTTGCTGCCGTTGACGCTGCCATTTGTGGAAGGCGAGTGCGGCTGGCGGCCGGAGCCGTGCTGGTGCTGCTCCTGGTGATGCTGGTGTTGCGGCAGAGAGGGAGGGCTCGGATGCTGGCCAAAGGGCTGGTGATGGCCGCCGAATGGCTGGGAGTAGTCGAATGCGCTGAAGTGGTCGGCGAAGTTATCCTGTAGACGGAGCAAACAAGGGGATTAAGTCAGCATCAGTCAACACTCAACAAGCAGTTCACTTCGAGAGCAATGGCTCAATTGTAGTGATTAGTCTTCTCTCGTAATGCTCAAGTAAGGAGCGCTAAGGCACGAGAAGCGGGAGTGGGGGACCACAAACTGACAGGCGGGGAGGTATTGCTGAAATCGTCCGAGCCAGCTGATTGGGAGTGCGAAGGCGTCAAAGGCATAAAAGCCCCGGGGAAGGCCTGGTGAGTGCCAAAGGCATACTGGGCAGCGAAGTCCATGGCGGTTCTTTCGATGTGTCGGATGGGTGCTGAGAAGGCGGCGATGTCCCCAGCCGGCAGATGTTTTATGTAGGCAAGGTATGGGAACTTATGGCCGCCACCCGGAAGGGGAAACGGGGCGTGAGTGAGGCGAGTTGATTGAAATGGAGTTCTTCTGCCGCTTTCAAACAGGACTCGGGCAACTGCAACTCGGGTGCCTTATATGTAGGTACGAGGTATGTGCAATCGGGAATGGGGAAGGTTATGAAAATAGAGAGGTGGAAGTAGGTGGTATGGTATGTAGGTATGTATCAAGGTGGGTGGGAATCCTGGGGGTGAAGGAGAAAAAGGGAGGGCCCTGGATTTGTCTGCTTTTGGATCTTTGAAATTTCTGGCTCGCAAAGTCCGTACAAGTAAGTAATTGATGTGGCCTGCTTTTTTTTCCTTCAAGACTAACAACGAGGGGGCATTAAAAAGCGAACACCAAGCAGAAATGGAATTAGTCAAGCGTGTAGTGTAAGTGTGGTGTAATTCCAGCACGGAAGAGGAGAGAATCAGGACGAGAACAGGAAACGAAGAGAAATGGAAGAAACACGAGACAACCCACGAGACGGGCGAATGACAGCGGCGCCTGGCCGGAGACCCGGCAGCCTCTTGAGGCCTGAGCCTGAGCTGAGGGGGCTGCGACGGTCCCAAGATGATGCTAGCACGCGTGGGAAGCATCTCGTCCGCTGCTTAGGGATTACCGCGCGGGTAGCAGCCACATGGTCGCTCGCTTTGCTCCGTTCTAGTCGGGGGCTAGGCTGAGGCAATAGAGGACGGCATCGGGGTCGTGGGATTTCTCCAAAACGCCCGGCCAAGCTTGTGGCGCCACACGCGACTTGCTGGACAACCAGACCGCCATTGCTGCGTCTTGTCTCTTTGTCCAACTTGTTTCTCTTTCTCTCCGTCTCTCTGGTCGGGCTCACTCGCCCAATGTCCGCCCTCTCATCCCGACCCTGCCACTAATGCCGCTAATAAGACGGCGAACCCCTCCTAGTGGCTGGACAAGGTGCTGGTGGTTGACGAGCTTGTCGACATGCAGGGGGGGGAGCTTTCAGACCTTTTGCAATGCGGCAGTTGGTTCAGTCTGACTGGTTTGAGATTTGGAGCGGCCCCAGCCCGCTTTACTTGCTGACTTGGTCCTGCAAGCCTCGGGTTTGGCTGCGTTCTTGAACCGGGGATGTGGGCGGACAGGGACCGCTTTTTGAAGTTTTTCCTTGGAGTTGTTGTGGATCATTTCAGAATGGGTTAAAGACTCCAGTCAGTCCTACTGTCTCCATACCAGACGACGAAAAGAGAAAGAGGGGCACCAGACGGACGGAAGAGGCAACTTCAGACGAGCAGAGGACATCACAGAGATGCAAGAAGAGGAAGAGGAAGAAGAGGAAAACATGACAACCCACTTCCCTTCTATCCCAGTCATCGCCGGCCTCGAATCCTTCCCCAACCGTCAGAGCCCAGTCCTACGTGGGTTAAATTCACGCCGCAGGCTTATTTTCTTCCGGGAGCCCAAATTTCCGTCCCCAAGAACGGAGCGCATGGTTGCGTGCGGGAATATTATTTTCATCAAATCAAACCCCCAACCCACGCCCCCTTGGGCATCTTCACATGTACCAGTAGAGGCCAGAGCCACAGCCATCTCGATCTATTTGAGAGGGCGCAAGACCATGACAGATATTTTGATACGAGAAACCTGGGGGCGCTGTTTTCGTTCCAAGAGAAAGAGAGAGAGAGAGAGAGAGAGAGAGAGAGAGAGAGAGAGAGAGAAACCAATACGTGTATACTTGAAGGATTGTGCATCTCAACCTTGTCCTGTGTAGTGACTCACGAAGATCCATCGTCCCGGACTCCGGATGCCGTAGGGCTGAACGAAAGGCTCTACTGTACAGAGAGGGGCCATTGTGACTCTCTGTTATCTCAGGATCTCGTCGAGGCCCGAGGACAACTCTGTGTGTGCCTGCTTCCACGGCCAGTCCTGACTAAGGACGTTTATTTTGAGCCGGGACCGACCGAATCCTTCGAGAGCGGGGGGGCGAGCTGTTAAACTACAACGAGTACTAATACGGCGATCAGCATGGCATGGGCATGGGTCAGATTGGCCTGGTACCTTTCTCAGAGGAACGAGCTGGAGATGGTTTGGTCTGGATCCAAGTCTGCCCTGCTGACTCGGCTGCTTTGATTCCGGTAGCCTGCTGGTGCCTTGTGCCTTGTCTCTATCCAAACGATGATTTGCATTGGCCAAGAACCCGCCCGAAAGGAAGGATCCATGTCACGGTAGCCAAGCGAGTTTGGGCATAGTAGCAGCGGATATTCGGCGTCAGCAGGTTGCATGAAGCACATGTCAGGCATGAACAGGAAGAGGAAAAGAAAAGGGGACCGCCCCGATCATCCATGAGCCAAACGGTTCTTCCAAAGGTTCTTGAGGTAACTTTGGTCCCAACTGTCACATCATTCAACCAACACATCCGATATGGTGTAGTGGCTAACATCGCTCGCTCTCATTAAGTGTGCCGAGCAGCCCTGGGTTCGATTCCCAGTATCGGAGTCATACCGATTTTTTTTGGCTAAAATTTCGATTCTCTTCCTTATCTTTTTTCTTTCTTAAAAAGAAGAAAAAAAAAGCAGAAACGATTATCGCAATTGAAAAGGTCAAAGATGAAAGACGAAAGACAAAGGAAAGGAAAGAATCCTGAAAACGCCCGTCGTTTTAAAAAGTTCAAGTGAGTAGCTAACTACCATCAGATAAGTCTAAACCTCGTGCTGAGAAGAAAATGTCCGCCACCGGTCTATGTAAGAAATCCACCTCATCTGTCTTCCGTATGTAGGCCCTGTTGCCTGTATAGTCTGTATAATCCGTCATATCGCGTTACAAAGTTTTTGCCTTTTCCTTCTCATTTGTTTTCCCTCCTTCGACCTTCTCGACTCCCCTCTCCGCTGGCCTCCTTTTGAAACTATTTTCCCCTGCCATTTCCCCTGCCAAATCACATGGTGCCGCATTGTACAGCATACCCAACTAGCATGTTTGGGTATGAAGGTGTTTATACAATGTTGAGAATGATTCCTTAGTGGCTCTTGATACCGTTGGGCTTCGACACAGCCGCCTCGACATGGGGGTGCTTGATCGTCAAGCACCAGATGTCAAGATAATCGCAGATGGAAACAATGACATCCACCACAAAGCTTCCATACACACCAACCGCGGTGCCAAGCATGAGGAACACAAAGGCGGTTTGATAGATGTCGTCGCCCAGAGAGCTGGGCCAGCCAAAGCCGTAGTTGTTCAGCAGGACTGGGCCAATGGAATCAACAACACCAAAGCCGACGAGCACGCCGAGGACGTTCCAGTAGGGGAAACGCATCTTGGTAAGGTGAGCGGTGATCATCTGACCGACGCTGTAGGCATTGACGAGACCGGCGAAGAGGGAAAAGGGAATCAGGTGGTGGTGGAGGATATTCGGCTGCAGATACAGATACGTAACGATAAGGGCCCAGACAGCGAAGAACGGAACAAGACCAAGCAGGGCGCCGCGGGAACGGTCGCCTCGGGCACGGCGAGCTCGGATGACGTTGACGGACGACTCGAAAGTGTTGAAGCTGGTCACGATGGTGCCCTGAACCATGTACCACTCGGTAAAGGTGAGCTCGTAGATGAACTCGGGAATGCCCAGAGACGCGGGAACGCCAATGGCGCGCAGGGCGCTCTGCTGCCAGATGTGCGCGCCTCCCATGAAACCGGTCAGGGCGAAGACGGAGGCAACAATGAGCACACCCTCGACGGGTCCATTGACAATACCGAGAGTAAGAGTCTTGGTGTGGTACTCGTCCCAGGTCTGGACGTAAAAGGTAAGGAGAGCTGGTCACCTCGATTAGCATCTGATTGTCCCTCTTCTGATTCACCTCGCAGGTTTTGAGTGGGACTGATGGAGGGGAAGTGGAAGAGGGGCAGAGAGGAAAAGTCTCACAAGCAAAAAGAGTGGCCACAGTCTTCCAGCCCTGTCCCATGTTCTGGGACGCGGCAAAGATGAGGACTTCCAGAGTCGTGTTTAGAGCGTCGACACCGTGGTCAAAGAGCTCGCCGAGGGGTCCGGATTGCTTCGTTCGTCGTCTGCAAAGGTTCGCCCCCCGCGCATTAGTCTTTGCCGCTGCCTTGACTCGCCTGATGTCGTTGGGAATGGAAAAAAGACTCACGCTTGAGCACCGTCAACGGCGTCAAATGTCTGGTAGAGCAGCAAACCAATGGCCCAGCTGTAGTAGACCCAGCTCGGGCAGTCCTGATCCAGGGTGGGGTTGTACCACAACATGGTCAAGAAGTTGACGACGACGAACGAAAACCCCGTCAGGGTGATGAGGTTCGGCGCCATGTTCATCGGGAAGCAGTGGATGACAAAATTGGTGTAGAAGGGCTTGAGAATATATTTCGACACCAGGGACCGGTCCACGGCAGAGTACTTGTACTCCTTCAAGGCCGGGAGGTTGTGCTGCCGCACGTAGACCATCTTGACCGGATGTTTCCTGCTGTTGAGCTTCTTCTTCTTCTTCTTCTTCTGGTTCTGGTTCTGGTTCTGGTTCTTTCACACGCTGTCGCAATGATCAACACGCCGTCTCGTCGCGGTTTTCGTTTGGTCTCGGTCGTTTGGGTATTAAGATTGCATCGGCTTAGATCGGGTGGACACGAAGCTTGCAAGAGAGAGCTTGCTTGGCTTTGATATGTTGGGAAGATGCAAAAGACCAATTCACTCCAATACAGACTGTCGCTGCGGCAAAGAGGAATCAATGCGAGAGGCAGTGACGCTCGCGAGAAAAACAAAAGTTGGGCTAGAGACCCGTCTTCCTTGGTCTAGTCGCGTGTCCTGTTGTTAGTTTGAAATCGACCAGGATGAAGTAATGGCTGCTCGGGAAGCAGAAACAGGCTGTCACGAGGATTTTTTGGGCGCACAAACACCGACGTCAATTTCGCAGGTGGTTGCGCCCTAGTCCGTTCTGGGGAGGCTAGAAGAGGGCTAGCGCGCAGCGTCGAGGAAAGGAGATTGGCTGTGAATCTTGATTGTATTGATGCTTCGCGAGGAACTCTTCTGGCAGCTGCTGCGGGACATTGTTATTGGCTCTGCCGATGCTAACTCCGTTTATAACTCTATATCTCTATTGTTAGATACAGGTAGCATTTGTAACAATGCTTTTGATGGTCGTAGAGCAAGAAAACATTGGCTATCTCACGGATTTCTCTCTTGTGATTCCTTTTTCCAAGGTACATGTACCTATCTAGTAGTAGGTAGTCGGTCGGTTGATCCTTCGTGGTTCGTTCCTTCTGATGGAGTGTTCAGAGCTAAATTGTTATCAGGAAGTTATTATCCTTGACGTCATTGCTGCGCGTCTCGCAGTTGCTACGTAGAGCATCTCTCGATCCCCTCTTAAAGAGACCAACTATCATTGAATCAGCACAGTAACACACGTGTATCATCCGCTGCAGACAAAGCAAATAATCTTCTTTGTAGTAGAGAGATGCCAAGTTCTCTCCTTTAATACCGCAACCCATCAGCTATATTGTGATGATATCGGTGACTTTTTGGGATACCGTTGGTCCATGTCTTTCCAGGGGGGGGTTTTCATTTTGTATACATCCTCACCTGTAATTCAGGTCCCCCAGTCGACGATGGGAAGACGTGATTGGCGATTGTGCTAATACAATTTGCCACCCTCTTTTAATCAACCTCTATAGGTGGCCATCACCGTGATACTCCATATTATGTGCCTTCCATGTTGTTCAATCGTCCAGAATAAGTCGCAACTACCGCACGGCTCCTGCTGCTTACAACGGCCGCCGGCACTCGTGAGACACCAGGACACCAGGACTATCCGAGATCGCTACCTGGATCGTAATTCAAGTCAATTTCCCCCGTCCACATTAACGGAAAATGGATTCATTCTTCTCGTTATGTATCTCGTCCAACGTGAGCTCGGCTAGCTAGACTCGTACCCTGACATCTTTGCTCTCTCTGCGCGCCAGCGTATCCCTCGAAGCCATTCACGCGCTCGACAGAACCCCAGAGCCGAAGCGGGTACAATAGATTGTCACCACATCGTCGCTCTTGTCCCGAATCTAAACGGCTTCGGAAGACGCTTTCGTTCCAGGGGACCTTTTCACCCCACGAGTTCAATGCCAAGGTATCTCTAGTGTCTATAGTTGATGGACGGGATAAAGGCAGCATGACCCGTGCGAATGGCGTTCAGCAGCGGCTTGAAGAAAAAGCTTCACCTCGGAGGCCTTTGGATCCCGCTCGGCCATCATGCCCCATTTCTTTCTTCATTTCCCTCGAGGCACAGTGAAAATGCTTCTGTTTCCATCGCTGCCTCTCTTCCCACTAACTCTTCCTCGCAACATGGAAATAATCCTTCTGCTCCGCAATCAGCCCGTCTCGCCAGGTCAGCAGCGACACCCCCCTCATCAGCACGGCATCTCCCCTCGCGATCCCCAAGGCAGGCGAGCTCTTTCTCGCCGTGCACCGCACGTCGCACTCCCAGATGACCAAGTCTGGCGTCCCACTGATAGACCGCGTTACGAATTCGATGTCGCCATTCGACTCGAAGAGGTCGGCGTAAAACGCCCGAATCTGCACCTTGTCCAACCCCACTAGCTCGAATACTTGAGCAACACAAAAAGGTCAGCTAATCCAATCCACTCCGACCATCGATCATCCACCAGCCTGCCAAAAATGAAATTAAAAAAAACCTCTTGCACAAATCCAACTATTTGCCCAAAAAATGAGACGGAAACTCACAGTGAGCCGTCAATTTGGCGTCGTCCGCATACAAGCTCAGAATACTATCCAGATCCAGGCTGTTATACGTCGACTCCAGAATCGCAATGACGCCGTGCGCGGCCGTCATGATGCCTCAGCCGCCCTCCCGTTTTTGAAGAAAGGAAAAGGAAAAGGGAAGCAAGAGAAGCAGGACGCGGGTTCGCTTCTTCCCTCCCCTCCTTGGAAGAATGACAGGCACCAAAGAAAATAAGGTCCCCAGCTAGCTTCAGCCCGTCTGCGCCGCCACAAAGCGGGAAACCATCTTTTCTTTATACCGTCGTGCCAGTGATTCACGGAGGCCCTCAATCCCAGTAGTTCCACTGCTTCGTTGCCCGATTCATCGATAGAATGCCCAGAAAAGACAATGGCCCTGGCCGGAGGTTTAACAAGCCACGGGCCGTATTCCCCTTATAGATTTTCAACCTTGCGGTCCCGTTCTCATCGTATGGTTCGATGCACACCAAATCGGCCGCGCGCTTTGGAATCAATCCGTCTTGAACCGCCCCCATTGGCCCGCTCGGCAGTCGCTGGGTCCATATAGCATTTAGTAATGCTACTCCGCGGTCATTGCTGTCCCGAATTTTCGGAAAAGCCTGCCAGCATATGCCTACCTAGGAAATAAGAATCCATGGATAAGAAAACACGCTGGAATCCACTCGAATGACAACAACGCCGTAATACTATTATGATTGGTTAATCGACCTGTTAAACTAATGTTCTAGGATCTCCATGGCATGGACTCATCCCATCGTTCCGTTTTCCTTTTCACGAACCGACTCTCCAGCCTTGATCCTTTTCATCCAACCCTCGGGAAAAGGAAATTAAAAAAGAAAAGAGAGAAGTAAAGTAATTAAATAAGCTTTCCGATGCCAAAAATGCGCAATCATAACCATAACCATAACCTGCCGCAACTGATCCGCATCTATCTGGTAATCTTTATACCAAGTCCCCATCCCCTTGCTAACAATCAGGCAGCCCTGCTCAAGACATGGTCCAAAAGCGCGAGGCCGTTCGTAACGTCGCTGTCGACAGACTTCAATGACATGCTTCTTGATGGCCAAGTAGCGTTTCCTTGAGCAGCGGGCCTTTCCTGTCCAGTTCGGCTGGGACGGCCCTGGCCCACTGCGCCGTAAATATTCCTTGTCACTGGTGGGCTAACATTATGGCTAGCAGGCCGGGAGAGCACTTGTGCCGCATCAATGTCTCCCAGTAAACCGGTTCCTGCATACCACATAACGTTGAGTCGCCAATTGTGCTCTTGAATCTCCCTAGCGGTCAAGCGTCCTGGATATCCCATTGACTGGGGAAACATTGGGCCCGTGGGCTCGTCCCGTTCTTCATGGGCACGGTACATTCCGGGGGGGTGGTTCCATGAGGTATCCGGGTCAACTGAACCGGAGTAGCCTTGTCTCTGGGCACCAGAGTTTGCAGTGCTTGCTCCTGCCTTCTCACAAACTTGACAGGTACACCCGCAAGCATACTCAGCGGTGCAGTCGGGGTCAGAGTTGATGGTCAAGTACAGCAGAGTGTCGGGAGAAATCATCGGGTTCTCCTCATACTCAGCGAGTGGGCTCTGTGAAAGTGCCGGCATGGTGTTGGACGCTCTGAATGACGATTCAGGAGCCGACATGTATTCTTCATCTTCTGCCACGGACTCTTGAGGAGTCGATGGCACGGTGTTGAAAACCTTGAAAGCAAATGAAGGACGGTCGTCGTCAGCTTCGGCGATAAAACCTTGAGAGGCTGCCGATCGAGTCGTGAGTGCTTTGAATGTCGACTCAAACGTTGAAGGACGATACTGGCGTTGTCCGGGAGGCCCGGCAGTCAAGGGTTTGGGCGCACCTGGGCCTGTGGCGAGATGCATGGACGCCAACGAATTGGGATCTGTGTTGTCGCTGTTTGTAGAGGGGGTCGAAAGCCGCGATTCGAGGGCGCCGTGATAGGTACCACTTGCCCCAGCTTCGGATGCCATCTTTCGAGACCTCCATCGACTGTCCTGGGTTCTCTGGTACAGAATGCCGGGTTCCGATAGAATAGGCCTGAGTCCCATTGAGACTTCTTCACTTGAGGAGATCCGTGCTCCGCCTTGACTGCTCTCGTTGCGGTATATGAAAGGGGTGCTCAGCCTAGATGGGCCGCCGCCTAGGCTGCCGCCGGCCTTTGGTCTTGTCCCCCGAAGGAGCGCCTTCTGAGCGTTCTTTTGGTTCGGGTTCGGATACGAAGCCAGGTTCTGAAGAGATTTGACAGTCATGTTCATGAGGGCACTGTTGACGATATCGTCCTCATCATCACTAGAGCTGTCGTTGTTGATGGCGACCGCCTTCCCCTTGCCATTATCAAAGAGGGAGAGTGGTGGCGAGCCATCTCTGGCAAGGAGGGACGTGTTATGCCGTCTGAGGCCCTGAGATGACATTCTGGGTTCTTGGAGCGGGCTAACAACAGGGCTAACTGCGCGATCATAGTTTTGCTGTAGAGGGCTATACTGCGGGATGGCTGTGGCGGCTGGCACTTTGACGCTGGTGTCAGGTCTTGACTGTGCGTCGGGGAGCATAGTTCTGGGCGTGCTAAACTTGGTGGCATCAAGAGGGAACCCGCTGGCTTCGGAATTCAATTTGAGCAAGCGGCCACGGCGAGCGGGGGGCTGGAGCCGCTGCGAAGAGTTGGGATTGTAGATGGTCCCCGCAGTTGTATAGGTGGGCTGAGACGAGGCTGAGGAGAAAGTCTGGTAAGAAGCTTCTTCGTCGTCCGCTGGTCCACACGGCTCCATAGTCTGTGTCATACTGATGAACTACTACCTGGCGAAGATGAGAGGAGGTAAAGTGCGATAGAAATTGCAAACTAAGGGAAGGTCCATGTTAGCTGCGAAGCGAATCAAGCGAGAGACGGAAAAGTATAATTTCGTGACATCTCTCTGGAGATGGAGCGTCGATGGTGAGCTCCAAAATCGGCAGAGAGTGATGAACGGGGGAAAGGAATGGGTTGGATATACGATTCAAGGCCAAGAAGGACGAGCCCAAGTCCAACCAAGCTGCGGCCACTTTCACTTTATCGATAGATTCGGACAGGCAGCTGATTGACCAAAGCCTGCTTTCTCTCCAAGATCTTGACCTTGCTCTCAAAGTGTCCAATGAAACAACCGTGAGGTGGAAAGGAAAGGCTCAACGAGAAAAGATGCAAGAAATCCCGGCAATCCAGTAGATCACCAGAGAAGGCGAAGAAGAGAAGAGGGCGAAGGAGGGACGAGGATGATTTGAGAAAGAAAAAGGAGAAGAGAAAAAAATCGGCGAAGCGAGAGCGAGGGGAGAGGGAGAGGGAAAGAGAGGCAAGTGATGGGCAAATCGAGGAGTGAAGTCCTGAGGCACAAATTTCTGGGTGCTCCTTCCCTCCACAAACGACACACGGCGAGCAAGAATAGGAGAAGTGACATTGCAAAAAGTATAGATACACCATCGGTCAAGTTGGCTTACCTGTGATTTCCAAGAGGAATCGCTTTGACGGGGAGATCGAGAGAGAGATCTTCAGCTTTCCAAGAAGAAAGAAGACGGTCGAAGAAGATGAAGACGAAGAAAAAAAGAAACACAGCAGCGGAGCAAATGTGACGAAGATGGGCCGCTCCCAAGAAAAAAAAAAGAGAGAGAGAGAGAAGGATAATGGGGGGAAGGGGGGCAACATCCAGTGAAGTGAAGCCAAAGTGAAGCCGGCGGGTCAAACAAAGGGACAGCCGCCAAAAGTGATCTCGACGACTTGTAATCCAAACTCAAAATCCGAGCACACGTAGCCAGTTGAGTAGCCCTGCGTCCTCTGCGCTCCATAAGGCATCGTCAGTGAATGGGGCCCGTTCGACTTCCCGGCCCAGAAGGACTCAACTACCAAGGTAGCTGAGTGCTACAGAGCCCCCCATGACGCTCTTCACCAGCCATTTCTGCGATATATTGCTGATTGTACTCTTCAATGTCAATTGCTCCGGCAGTGAACCTTGCCTGTCCCCACCTAGGCACACATGATGGCTGCGCAGAGTTTGGTAATGGATCAGTAGCATAGGTAGCAGAGTACAAAAGATAGGCGCTCAGCCCAAGTGACAAATCATGTATACGTCAATATTATTCTTCATCTGCCCACTACCTTATCGTATCCTATAGCCGCACGGCCTACATAACATGTCCAATGCCAACAGAGAAAAGCAAGCCTCGCAGGTCTTGATGCTTTTTTTAATTCATTCCTGGTAAATCCACCCTGGGTATGATCAAGACACGCCTTCCCGAATTATCAAACATGAAAAGAAAGAGAAAACAAAAAGTGAAACGAAGCCTATGGCAAAGATAGCCAAATCTTGTAGCAAAAGCCAATCTTCTGGTCTCAGGGCCGAGACCGTCCGCATCCCATAAAGCGGGTCATCCGTTGCATCATCGTGACCAAGAATAGTGACTCACTCCTCTCTCCGGTTCGATTAGAGCATCGCAATGTACATATAAATGAAACGCGGTCAAGAATGGCGCATCGATAGCTGTGTATAGCTAGCCCTCCAAGGTGCAAGCGCCATGAGGTATGCCGTATAGAGAGGTAGATCAGGCAAAAAAGAAAAGCCATCATCAGGACGAATATTCGAGGATCACACTAAATATTGAAGTTGCAACCAAAGAGTATAATCACCCAAAAGGCTGAGTGTAACTATGTGAGAAGAAGATAAGGAAAACGTCGAAAAAGAGAAGAAAAGAGGAAGGAATGCAGCAGCGGCGAGCCCATCGCCGGGTCCATCTAACTTTGCATGAATAAAATCGAAGTGCTCAAAAGCGACGTTGTCGTCAAGGAGAGAGAGAAGAGGTTGACAGCTTGTACCACACTACATTGGGCGACTCGGGTTCGGATACGCGCTCTCAGGAATCATCCCCGGAATTCTTCGATTTCCCGCTGCGGCCGATCGACCACCGGGAAGTCTAAAGTCGGGATTGTCCAGAATCATGTCATGGCGCTGCTGTACTGGTCGGCGTTGGGGCATTGGAGGCTGTGGGCTCCACTGAGGGTTGATACCACGCTGCGAGATGGATGTGAAGTTGGAGTGCTCCGACTCAGCAGGGCTGCGAGTCCCATCAGGACCACCTCGCACATCGTCGTAGCCGGCTTCCTGGATATGTAGCGGTGGCGGTGTTTGACGTCGCGGCGGTGTACGAGGTGTCTGATCGAAGCGAGGGTCGACATCTTCATAATAGGTTCCCTTGTCCTTAATACCGGTTGCCGATGGTGCAGGGCTTCTGGAGTGATCAGGGGTAGGGTCGCGCTGCGCGTTGGCTAGAGGCGCTACAAGAGGCGAATTTCTTCCACCCTCTTGGTTCCACTGGGCACGAGATGGGACGTATTGCCTATGTTGTTGGACATGGTTAGTAAAATCCAGGGGTAGGGGATGTAGTCAAGGGGCGATGCATACTCGTCTTGGGAATATTTGCTCCCGTCGCTGGCAAACGTCTCTCTCCGCGCAGATGAAGGCGGCTGGTCCTGCTGGAGGTGAACCATTCCGACAACATCTGGGTCGCTCTCCCCGAGGTTGCCATACTGGCCTCCATTGTTGCTAACCCCGGCAGCCGGCGTCGCGTCCATCTCTATGGCTTGCCCAACCGATGAAACAGCAGACTCGGTGGCTTCTGGTAGCGGTGGAGGTGATTCTGCCCTAGGCAAGTCGAGATCTGGGCGGTACGGCACATATCTGTTGCTGCCGCTGTTGCTGCCGCTGTTGCTAGCAGTACCACTCGGTGCGCCATAGTTTGTGGCAGCGTCTGATTGTGGTGGCTGCTGCGCACCGCCATAAGGTCCCCCTCGACCATCTGCAAATCCTTGTCGCGGCGGAGGCTGCCGCCTGTTGCTGTACTGGCTGCCCATATCGTCAGAAGAATAATTCATCGGTGGCGGACTACGTGCTCCGCCTCCGTTGTAGTAAGGGCCACCACCATAGCCGGCACGAGATGGCGGTCCGTATCCTCCTCGTCCACCACGCGGACCGTATCCACCTCGACCGGCAGGGCCGTAGCCTCCTCGTCCTCTCATGGGAGCTCCGTAGCCCCCACGACCACCGCCGTAGCCGTTCACGGGGTCTGTTTCTCGTCTGGCGGGGCCCCGGCGGCCATCATACGGCTGGCCAGCCGCTCCGTAGGCGTTGGGAGGCATGTTGCCATAATTAGTGTACGAATCCTGCGTTGCCGATCGCTGTATTCCGCCTGCGCCATAGCCACCGCTGATTTCGCTGCCTGCGACGGCGGCCATATCGACGGCCGCGGGTTGCCTTCCATTGGATGACCTCTCAGACGTGGTTCGCTGCGTCAGAGGAATGCGTTCCTCGCTCTGCTGGTCGTCTCTCGGAGTCTCGTATGTGGCGAATGCAGGCAAAGTGTCTTGGGTGCCGCTTCCACCGCTAACGGTTGGCACCGTGGGCTGGGTTGTCATGGTGAAGCTGGCCTTTGGCACCTGGTTCTCCCGGTTGTAGTAGTTTTCACCACTCATCTCTGCATTCTCCGCAATCCTCCTCTTTCGGTCTTTTCTGCTTACCAGAGTACGTCGCATGGCGCAAGAGACCAGGGCACTCAGGAAGACCAAGATGGTGCCGGCGAGGACAATGTAGGTGCCCCACGCCATGTGAGGAATGAAGAGCAAGACATCGATGACGAAAGCGGCGATGCAGACGAGAAGGGTGATGAAATTAAAAATGAAGAAGAAGAGCAGATACCTCGACGAATGAGAGGCGGCGCGGAAGTGGGCAGCAATGGCCATGAAGAGCATGACCAGGGTAAGGAACGCGGCAACAGGGTGAAGAATCAAGATGGAGGAGAGCGTATGGCGAACACCACTCGGCAGATCAAAGGCCGAATTCTTTTGGTTGGGAATCACGCTGCCTATTCGCACATGTTTTGTTAGCTGCTATGACATTGTTTTGATTACCAGTACAGCCAACTGTTCGCGACAGTTGTGGGGGGGGAGGATGGGAGGAGCAGGGGCAAGTAGGGGGGAGGCAGGCAATCGCGAATATTCTCACCAATGTCATAACCGATGCCAACGCTGCTGCAGCCCGAAGACCGGCAGAAACCAAAGACGCCAAACTGGACATCTTCAAAGCTACCGAGAGGAATGGCCGAGATGATGGGGGCTGACAGCACCGAGAGGAGCAGCAAAGCAAAGGCGAGGCCAAGCAGGACTGTCAAGGGCGTCGCCGGTCGCAGCATGCTGGCGGTGGACAGAAAAGAACCCAGCTACAGCAACCGTCGACTAGGCGACGCGAGGCGAGGGAGAGAAGCAAGACTCGACAGCAGCGCAAAGACTTTGGGATTGACTCGAGTACCGGAGAAGTAGAAGAAAAGGCGAAAGAATGGCGTGAATTCAGAGAGAGAGAGACAAAGAGACAAAGAGGATTTAATGTCGTCGTTGTTGCGTCTTGTGCGCGAATTGGCTGAATGAACGAATGGGCCCCCCAAAGAAGCGTCACTGGGTTGTTGTTGTTGTCCTCCACATGATCCAGAACAAAGCTCGACCGGTAGTAATAGTACCAAGGCAGTAATGGTAATGGGCGATTCGGCGACGACAAAAAAGGAAGAGGAGCAAGAGAATGGCCGTCGAATTGCTCAACCAGAGCCAAAGGAGCTGGACTGGGCGAGGGAGGGGGGAAAGAGTGAGGTTTAGACCTGTGCGGCGCTCAGATTTGGTGTTTGCACCAGGTGGACCCGCCGTCTGGGTTGGGAATTGAGATTTGCGAGGTCTTGCAGCAAGCAAACAAGGAGCGTTGGGAAGGGGAAGAGATCAAAATTGGTGATGATGCCGGAGGGGGGTGGAGAGCCTGTCTCCGGTCCCCAGTCCAGAAGCATCAACATCGAGCGTTCAATGAGAGACAGCACCGAGAGAGCGCCCACAGCACGGCTAAACGTCGATGGCTGCAGCGCTAAGGTGCCGGTCTCGTAGTGCATTTAGCGCATCACAGCCAACCGAAGGACCCCCCCACAAGGAGCCCAGACAACCTTGGAGTCCAGTGAATCCACAGGCCGTTCGCGGCTGCTAGGCCCCGGTTGAGCATAGCGCTGACCCTCTGGCGCACGCAAGAGTCTTCCATGTAACGCTGCACGCAATTTAGCAGCGGCCAGTACATTGATGTGCCTGAGTGTGCCTGTGCCTGTTGAGATGAATTTGATGCAGCCTCCAAGGGAGTGAAATTGAGTTGGAGGCGCAAATCTTAATGCGAAGCTGGACGAGGCAATACGAGATGCAACAAGCCGTGGCGTTGGGAAAACGAGCATTTTGCAGCACTAGAAATCTAATTATAAAATTCCACCTCAACCGTCTGTTGTGCAATTCGAGTCAATCAATTCTTATCTCACGGCGCACAGAGTTCAGTTACAGTGGAGGATTGGGACAAGCTTGATCGTGCAATCATTTATGGATTGATCCATTGATGGCAATCTCCAAGTCCCGTCGCATTCACCTCACATGTTCAGTGTAGGTTGTTTTGCTGTTACGCGTTCCTGGCCTTGTCCCCCCGTAATTTAGTGGTGCTGCCCGCTAACATCGCTGTAAGAACTGGGCCACGGCTCCAGTGATTTTCCTGCCCGGTGTCTCGCTCGACCCACAATTATGCTGCAGGTCCCATGAGGCGCCACCGCAGATTTTCCCCGTGCCTGAGCCTCTGCAAAGACGGGCAGTCCATCCATCCATGGGCTTTTTGGGGCCGCGCTATCGAAAGTGTTGCGCAGCATGTCATCCGCCAAAAAGCCCCAGCTAGCAGCAGAGAGTTTTGCATGCTGCTTTTACGAGTACACTTGCGGAGTACGGGTCCGTTAGCAGAGGGAGAGAGTGACCGTCAAACTGGATTTGTGTGGTTCGGGCAGAGGTGGGCTTCTGATAAGGACAGAAACTGCTTGGCCGTTTCGAGCAGGTCGGCTCCAGTACTTGGTTGATTGCTAAAATTGGGCGGCAGGGGATTGTCACTGCAAAAGACACCACTGTACGAGTACAAGTACCATCACGGCAGATCAGGCGCTTCGCCGCGACATGGAAAACAAGGATTCTGGCCATCCCACACAATCACGACGTCGGCGTGGGCATTCCACCAGCGTATCCCGACCAGCAAACCAGAGGGTTCTCCTTCAGAGGTCAAGCACTCTGAGTTTCGCCACTGCTCCAAATCTCGTTGCCTCGAAACGGGCCCCCTGTTGTGCGGATAGCGGATGGGTCTGCTCCGTGTCGCTCGCTTGATGCTAGTCGGAAAAGGGCAAAGTCAAATAGCCCAGATCAAACTCGGTAGCAGTGGTGATTCTACGAGTATTCACCCTCAAAGGATCTTGTAAGCGCATAACATCGTGCAGGTTCGAGGCCGAATTTCCGTAGTGCAGAATTCGTGTAAACACATAGATGACGCAAGAACGCATCGTCAACTTCCATTGTGCCAAAATACTCTGGTACCTACTGCACCTTCCCTCTTGACTCTTCCCCGCATGGTTTTGACTCGTACTCGTATCCTTAAACACGAAGTGGGAGCCGTGCTATCTACCTACTAGTATCTTATCGCTTTATCTCGTGCAGTGCGAGATGTCGTCACCACACAGGTTAATGACCAGCATACCCTAGATTATCAAGCATCTTGACGAGGTCAAAAGATGAAGACGGACTGCTTCGTACGAAAATCACATGTTTCCTTACGTTGACTTGGAAACTCATTGTTTGTCTCTCTTGCCAAGCTATTGTTTCGTCTGATGCGATATATAGATCTACGTTGTAGTATTGACCTGTAGTGCTCCTTGATATGAATTTCCATAGTATCCCGCTAGGCACGTTTGCAAGAATCATCTCAATGTTTATGTAGCAGGAACATCACTGCATACCAAAGGCATTTAAGGACAAGAACAAATAAAAAGCTGCCCAAACAAATCTAATCATTCCCTTTCTCCTGCATCAAGATTATATCGCGTCCATACTGAGATGTAATCCTCAACTGGCCAAACCTCGGAGCAACCTCTTAGTCGGCACCGATCGGAGATCCGGGAGCCACAATATGCCGGGGAAATTATCCAAGCTGCCCGCCACCATCCCACCAAACACTCGCCGGCAGCTTCCATCATCCAACCTCGCCCGAGTCCTTGTTCTTCTTCTTCTCTCCGAATGACGCCGCGGTAAAGCTATCCATCCTCGACAATGCTCGGCACGCTTTGTCGCAGCGGCCTGGGCCTCCCCAGACAAGCTCTGCTGCGAAGTCGCGTGCCCTCTCGGCATGACGTCTTCGTTCGGCGCATCCAGAACTCGGGGCCATTCCAGCCTCTTCGGCCGCCGTCTCCTGCATCCTTGGGGGCTCCGCGGGCGGCCAAGCAGTACAAAGGGAGCCGGAAATGGGGACGCCGACTTCTCATCACGGCCGCGGTTGGCGGTACCATCTATGTCGTAGACCGAAATGTCTACGCCTCCAGCATTGGGCGATCGCTTCGAACGTTTGGCACCGCGCTGGTCGCTGCCCTCGACTACAAGATCAATTTCCGACCGGAGCCGTGGGTTGGGGGAACCGTGCCTGATCTCCATATGCGCAACGCGGAACGACTCTTTCACCTGCTGCGACAAAACGGCGGGCTGTACCTCAAGATCGGCCAAGCCATTGCTATGCAGAGCGCGGTGCTGCCGCCCGAATTCCAAAAGATGTTTGGTAGAATGTTTGACGATGCGCCACAGGACGATTGGAAAGCCGTAGAGGCGGTTATCCGACAAGACTTTGGCAAGAGTGTCGAGGAAGTCTTCGGTGTCAGCTTCACCGGAAAAGAGGGCTACGGAGTCATGGAGAGGAAAGCTCGCGCGAGCGCAAGTGTCGCCCAAGTTCACTGGGCAAGGCTCCCTGATGGTAGAGAGGTTGCAATCAAGATCCAGAAGCCTGAAATCGCTCTTCAGATTTCATGGGATCTATGGACTTTCAAGTGAGTTGTTTCTTGTCTCCGGGTAGCTTCTATCCAATTACAAGATTCTGGTGTTGACTGTGTAATCAACCAGGACCGTTACCTGGATCTTTTCAAGATGGTTTGACCTACCCCTCTACACCTTGGTACCCTTCATCTCCGAGCGCCTAGAGCTGGAGACCGACTTCTTGTGCGAGGCAAGAAATTCAGAAACGATGCGGGAGCTGGTTAATTCGGAGAGCCGCCTGAAAGGGCGTGTCTACATCCCCACGGTGTATCCCGACCTCACCACGAAGCGAGTCTTGACAACGGAATGGATAGAGGGCATTAGGCTGTGGGACAAGAAAGCCATGACGTCGAGATGGCTGGGCGGATACGGAAAAGGCAGCCCAGGAGCGGGCACTCCCTTGCCGTCGCTTGATATGGACCTTGTCCGCCATGAGCTTCGTACAAAGCCCTACCAGGAAAAGATCAAGCCGGAGCGCCAGGAGTGGAAGGGTGTTCGTGGAAGAGGAGGCCTTGGCCTGACCACCAAAGAAGTCATGACCACCATGGTAGACCTCTTCTCTGCCCAAATCTTCAAATGGGGCGTCGTCCACTGCGACCCTCATCCGGGAAACATCTTCATCCGACGTCTCCCCAGCGGCCGCTCGGAGCTGGTTTTGATCGACCACGGCCTCTATGTGTACATGTCGCCCAAGTTCCGCCATCAGTACGGTAGGTTCTGGAAAGCCCTCATGACGTTTGATAACCAGACCGTTGTCGATGTCACAGAACAGTGGGGTATCAAGGCAGCAGACATGTTTGCGAGTGCGACACTGATGAAGCCGTACGAGGGCGGCGAGTCCACCATGCAGAACGACATCAAGGCGATGGAAGGTCTCAGCCCGGCGGAGCGACACTACTATATGCAGCAGAAGATGAAGCAGGGTATCCGCGACATTCTTGCTGACGAGGACAAGTGGCCCAAGGAGCTCATCTTCATAGGCCGCAACATGCGCATCGTCCAGGGCAACAATCAATACTTGGGCTCGCCCGTCAACCGCATCAAGATGATGGGCGAATGGGCAAGCCGCAGCCTCTACGAGGACCCAAACCTCCCCTGGATGCAGCGCCTGGACAATGCATGGCGGCACATCATATTCAAGTCTGTCATGGCGCTGACAGACGTTGCCTTTTACTTTTTCAAGCTGCGACAGCTCCTTGGTCTGGGCGGCGGGATGGAAGATGAGATGGAGCGTCGTATGAAGAATATGGCGCACGAGTACGGCATCGAGCTGCAGCACGAGGTATTCGAAGGCTGAAGAGAGCGACCGTAACATATTGATGGTCCATTGTTTCATTTCCACGTTCTGTGCACCACGACATATTTGGTAGAGGCGTTGGACCGCATTGATTCTTATAGAGGGAAAAAAAGAAGGACAAAAGAGCGGTTGGCATTCGGAATCCCCAGTCAGCCTGGTGTATGTATTCATACATGTTACGATTATAGACGATATACCACTCATTGAGGCGGCAACAGGCAGCTCTTCTTGCTTGCCATGTCTGCGTGTGATGGTGATGCTGGTTGCCCATATTCGTTTTGATGCTGTGTGTTACTCCATACTCGTACCGCGTGGCGGATTGTACAAATGTAGTCAGACTGGCAGCATCTGCAGATGCTGTTGCCATCATCTTGACTTTGCTCGTCCACAAGTCAGTATGACGCTCGTAAAGAGCTGCTGAGCACGAGTAATTCAAGACATCACTTGCTCCGTACTTATGAAATACCTTCTTGTCTCCATTGTTCTATTGGATCTAGCGCCAGCCTCGCCCTGTGGCTAGCTGGCGGGCTCCGTGGCGCCTTGTTGAAGCTGGTTTCATGTTTCCCACGCGAGAAGACGCCAATGGAACCAATAGCGAGGCATGATTGGTGCTCCAGTAGCGTGACGAGTTGAATGGCGAATCGCAGCGGACCTGCAATTTAAACGCTTGCAGGGATCGCAAGGGGATGAGCTGGAGTTGGTGCCAAGAAATGGGCAAAGCTCCGCGATGAGGCTTGGCTTGTTGTTCCAGCTTCTCTCAATCAACAGCTCGTGCAAACAGGACCGGCTTTTTGGATGCTTCAGGCCCCAGGACAGATCCGACATGGTATTGAAATCGCCGCCGAGCAATCACCGCCATTGAGAATATTCCATTCCATTTTTGCTTCATCCCATCATCTTTTGGGAGGGCATACTGTACTCGTACTTGCATCGTTAATTAGCCTGCTCCTTGCTGGTTTCAAGGACATCTCATTTGAGGGGTGCATGTGAGGTGTGCGGAGGATGCAAGTGTGTCGCAAGCCAATGACCCCCGTCTGATGTGTATGCGGGCAAGCAAGGCATATAATCCAAGTACATCCTGGAGCCAAGCCCAAGCCTGCAGAAATTGATGTGCTATTGGCACTTAGCACTCGGCTCGGTACGACCTGTACAAGTACGTGTACGAGTAGTGGTAGGTGACAGCATTTCGTGTTCGGTAATACTTATTTAATGCTTCATGCTCCGTACGAGTGAGTACCTTGCAAAACCCCCCCATGTCCGTGGGCAAACCAGCCTGTGCGCGCAATGGGTGTGCGGCCAAATCTGCAGCCAACGAAACCAAGATACTACTGTATGTAGATGCCGCCTTGTAGAGGTCTCTTTGTCCGTGCGCCGTGGCTAAGATCTCGAGGCATCGCGTTGAATCAAGAATCTGCTAGGGAGCCTTAGATGCCGTGTTTCATGCTCGCCAGGGATCGCAGCTTTGGCCAGCAGGAGACTTGCAATCGCCATGACATGATGGCCCGGCCAGGCCTGGTCAGATGGGCTTGTGGAGAGGCGAATGGGGCCGGGGGGTCACCTAGCATCACGAATGTAGGACCTCGATTGGCGCTCCAACAAGCACTTGGGTGGCTCCCCTGAAGCCCAAGAGCTGGTGCAAGCCAGAGACGAGCGAGGACAAACGCGCAAGCTGTCGAGGCCGATGCGCGCTCCCTCTCCCTCTCCCTCCTCTGTCAACGCTTTTCTCCCAGAGTGTCGAATCCTCGCTCGCTCGCTCGCTTTCCTTTCCTTGCCATCGCCACGACCTCTTCCTTCTCCCCTGGCTTCTTCGGCGCTTGACGCTGCCGACAGTCCTTGTTGTTATTTTTTTTTTCTCGCTCGTTACCGCTGTGACATCCGTCCGAAGAGGCTGTAAGCCGCGACCCTGGCCCTGGTGATACTGTACCGCAAAAGCTTTGGGCAAGTTCACGAGCTGAGTCAAAGCGGTGTCGAAGCTCCAGCAAAACCCCCGGCCCTGTTGCCTCTCTTTCCATTTTCCTTTCTCAATCCGAGTCAAGGCAGGAGCCCGCAAACCACCTGCGATTCGCCACGATCAACTTGACCATCTTCCCCGCGTCTCGGCTGGACCAAGAAAAAAAGACACAATTACAAAATCGCCCAAAAACAATAAAAAAGAGCAACAAGCCCTTTCAAACAACGACTCATCCAATAACGCAATTGTGAGTAACGAGAATGGTTCTTCCTGGTCTCTTATCCTTTCTTCTCTCTTCCATTGGCTCCCATCACCGCCATCCTGTGCGAAAACATCGCCAATCGCCAAAACACTGTTGCTACGAGGTCGAAGCAGAGTTCAGCGACCAGGCTCATGTCTTGCTTTCATTTTTGCTTCTGCAGGGCGATCGTGGAGTGGCGTTGCGCTGGTGACGGCATTGGCCGGCTGCAAGTTGCAACAAGCTCGTTCAGCCTTGCGTGCGTCAATCTCGTTCTCTCCAGCAATGCGACAATGTCAAATGCAGAATCAGAGATGGAAGCATAGCGCAGTTTTTTGAGCGACGAGGCCTCGGGTTGCTCAAGCTTGAGCCTGGAGACAATCGCAAGATGGCACTCGTGGGCTGTCTCAATTATTACCCGCAAGCTCCCGGCCGCATGATTCTGCAGCTGTCGACTCTTTTGGCGCCCCCAACGCGTCGGCTGGCAACCAGAACCCTGACATTGTGTTTCTGAATGGATGCTAATCGCCTCCTTTTACCATCTAGTGACAAATTGCCATCGAATTGGAATCGTCTCCGCTGCAGAAGCCCCGCCTCCCCGCCTCTCTGCCTACGTAGCTGATGCATTAGACTTGCATTGGCATTTGGAAATTTGGGTATGGCATCTTTTCTCTTTCGTACCGGCAACGTCTAGCGCCTCGTGTTTGCTTTGACTTGCGCCTCTGCGACTTTCTTAGTGCGTCACTGGCGCACCAGAAACCAAGGCGGCAAACAAATCATCAAAGTCACTTTCGGATTTCTTTCTTTTCTGACCCTGGAGTTGAGCAGGAATCTCCTAAATCTTACCTCATCCAATCCGGCGTTTCAGAGGTTGATCATATCCGACCAAACGTCCGCTTCCGTCGTCATCATCGCTGCGACACAATACCCGATCTCGTTCATTGCAACAACAGATCGGCTAAGCAACGGCTCTCCCATTTCATTTTTTAACGAGCCTTATCCAGCAATCTGTCGCTGGCTAAACAATGAGTTCGCCTCGTCGTTCTTCTAGTTTCGGAATGCTTCTCAAGCGAACAAAAAGTGGTGATTTGGGCAAGGGCAATAGAAAGGCCCAAGCCGAGCCCGATCGCCAGCACCAACCCACTCCGCGAGCTGCTCCCAAGCTTCCAGAGTTTTTCAGCGGCGCCGAACAGCTTTCGAAGTCTTTCGCACCCGAATTGCAGTCGAGTTCCGTCATCCCAAGCAGCCGTTCCGGCCGCGAATCGTCCAGCCGCTCCTCTGCAGAGCCTGCTCGCGCCGTTCCCGCCAACATCCCGATCCCTCCCATTCACAGCAATGCCTTTGACCCATATGCTAGATCGGAGAGCATGACGAACCGTGGCCGTTACAGCTATGCCAGCAGCAGCGCTATGAGCACGATTAACAATCCACGGAGGATCCGCCGACGAAAGGACCCGACACCATTCAAGTAAGCCGCAGTACAGTTGCTACTTTGCTTCCCGTCTCCCTTTCATTTGATTAGACCTCAAAATCCAAGTAAACTAACCAGCCCACTAGCATTCTCATTCTAGGAAGCCAAAATGCTGGCAAAACCTCCTTTCTCGAGTTCCTCAAGACTGCCCTGGCGCTCCCACCGAAGAAGCAGGCCAAGAGGCAGGACGAAGACGTCTTCCAAATACCTACTCCGCCCGTTGGCAACTTCATCCCACACTATCTGGAGACGGAAATTGATGGCGAGCGAATCGGGCTGACCCTTTGGGATTCCGAGGGCTTGGAGAAGAACGTCGTCGACCTTCAGTTGAGAGAAATGTCGTCTTTCTTGGAGAGCAAATTTGAAGAGACCTTTGCCGAGGAAATGAAGGTTGTGCGCTCCCCGGGCGCCAAGGATACCCATATCCACGCGGCTTTCTACGTCATGGACCCTTCTCGCCTGGATCGCAACATTGCGACGGCGAAAATTGCTGCTTCGCGCAATGGCGTTCCCAACGGGAGCTATGGCCATACTCAAACACTCGGTGCTCTGGACGAAGACATCGACCTCCAAGTCCTCCGGACTCTTCAGCACAAGACAACCGTCATTCCCGTCATTTCCAAAGCAGACACCATCACCACAAAGCACATGAGTGTCCTCAGAAAGGCGGTCTGGGACAGCATCAAGACTGCAAACCTGGATCCTCTGGAGGCCCTGGGCCTGGATGAAGATAGCAGCAGTGTTATCGAAGAGGAGGCTGAGGAATCAGAGGAAGACGAAGTAGACGAAAAGCCAGCCGCATCACCGGGCCATTCGAAGAGACTCTCTACAAACTCCATCCGCAGACACAAATCTGAGGATGCCAAAGAGGAAGAAGCGCCATTCCTTCCCCTTTCCATCATCAGCCCCGATCTTTACGAGCCCGGCGTCATCGGCCGGCAGTTCCCTTGGGGATTTGCTGACCCCTACAACGAGGAGCACTGCGACTTTGTGCGCTTGAAGGAAGCTGTCTTTACCGAATGGCGTGCTGAGCTGCGCGAGGCGAGCAGAGAGCAGTGGTACGAGGGCTGGCGAACAAACAGACTCAAGCACCGTGACCTCCCCCACGCGCGATAAAGCTTCACGTGCAGCCTTGATCCCGACAGGGCCAGACCACAGCGTCTCTGTCATGACCCGTTGAGCAATTTGCAGAGAACATGTGTGGACCCTGCATTTTGTTTCAACCTTTTCTCATACCCTACCCTCCGAGGCCCCATTTACCTTAATTTCCGCTTCCGATTAGCTCGTGGCATATCCCGGCCTCACCTCCGCCTTGGGGTTCTATTTTCTTAGCGAGACAGGTCTTTTCTGTTTGTGCATGGGAGCGCCAATGTCAGATTCTTTCTTTGCATCGTCGGAAAAAAAAAAAAGCCAACATCATTTGAGAAGCCTTGATTCAGAGATGTTATAATTCCATGACTCTGGGTATACGTGATTAGGGAGAAGCTACATTTCCCTGCACTTTTCCAGAGTTGTTGTCTGTCTCTACTGCATCTTTCCCGCCCGCTCTCTTGTTCACGGCGATTGTGCTGCTCTTGACAGAGGACACAGGTTGATGGCGCGATGGAACTTTTTCTTTTTTTTTGTCTCATTTTTCTCTCTTATTTCTTGATACGCAAATGACTTTTGATTCCCCCATCATTCTTTTTTGATGTCCTTTCCCCTCCCCTTATACGACGCCTCCCAAGATTGCGCCTTTGGAGACCAAATTTGGAGCTGTGGAAACGGGCGACGACGAATGGTATTTTCTTCTCTTTTATCCCGCAGCCTGGTGCGAAGCAGTATGATCGATACCCGATGATGGGAAACCTATCCCGGTGGCTTTTTACCTTTGTTTCCTAAACCCCCTTTTTGTATCGTTAGCTTTAACAACAAAAGAAAAAAGAGCAAATGCCCCTGGATAGGTATCTATGAGTATGCGCGGAAAATTGCTTGGACAGATGTAGAGTAGGATGAAAGAGAGGTTTTTTCTTCTTTTGTAGAGTCCTTTTTGAATTGGAACTTGACCACCTTTTTTCTTTTTCCTTTTTTTCTTTTACGTATGTTTTGGCCTCTCTGAAGGGTGTGTTGGTTTTTATGACGTGCTGTGATGGAGTTGCCTTGATGTTTTTCGGCGGTTTGGTATTCAACACGAACCTAGTCGATCTTGTAACATACAATACTTGACGAGGCAGATAGGTAAGCATCAAGGTCTGAAGCTGTCGCATCCAGTTACCAACTAAGAAAATAATACTAATAAAAGATGCCATAACTATCAACAGGTACCGTGATATGAGATATGTAAACTAAGAAAACTGGCAAAGTTTTGTTTCCTAAACCCATGGATCTTCATGTTCCTTGATTCAGATGACACCGCTGTAGAACCCCGATAAAAATAGTGAAGTGGTCGTTGGCCATCGAAACATAGCAAAATTGTATAAACAACTAACCCACGCACCAAACTTTTAACCTTGCAGCCAGGACATGTCGGCCTTTGTGTTCGTAGGCCTGCCGTTCCTGTCTACATCACGCTCCCGCCTGGCATGATTCTTGCCCAACTTCTGCAGCCGGTCGATTTCCTTCTTGCTCAGCGTGACCTGGTCGAATCCCCGCGGCAGAATCGCGTCAGATATGAGGAAGTCGACCTTCATGTTGCGAGCCCTGTCGCGGTAGGCTTGCGCGTTCCGGGGAAGCTCAAAAAGTTGGCTGTCTTCCCTTTCAATATTGGCCCAGCCGGCGGCACGGCGGGCGACGAGGTCAATCAATGTGGCAGAATCGTGTTCGCTCCAGACGAATCGTCTTTTAAGAGACTTGGGCTGGCTCAGTCGCGCATTCATGCGAGCCTGATCCTTGATCCGCTGGATGGCGGCAAAGTCTGGCGAGGCAGACAGAGGGATGGACGGAGGCGACCGCGCAGTGGAGGTGCTAGCCGTAGGGCGGCGATATTCCACTTGCTGTTCTTGGCTCCGGTACACAGGGGCAGCTGAGGAAGCCGTCTTACTCCTTTTAATAGACCTCTGTTCCTCTTGTGCATCGTTGTATCTGCCATCGTCGCGTTCCGTCGGCAATTTTCGAGGCCGATGTACAACGCTGGACGGGGCAGTTGCCTTGCCCCCTCTAACAGGCCTGGAGTCCACTTCAAAGTCGTCATCTTCTTCTTCCTCTCCATCTTCCTCTCCCTCCTCTTCATAAGTCTCTTCTTCTTCTTCTTCTTCTTCTTCTTCTTGATTGTCATCAGAGTCGCCGACCTCACTAAGATCTTCGCTTTGCTGATATGTTCGCTTGCGCGAGGACCCCGAGTGTGGCGGTTGGGCAAAAGATACGCCACCGAGTAGACCGATTAGCTTTCTGCCCATGAATAAGGAGCTGCTAGAAACGAGTATCAGCGATCAAAGGGGGGAGAAATGGTGGAACATATTGGGGCTTACTCTCTATCTCGGCTTTTGAACCGTTGTGGCGGCGGCTCTGGCTGGGAGATGTTCAGATCCTGGGAAGATCCGTCAAAGGAGTCGTGGTCAGGATAACTATTCTCGTCGCTGAGGGGTGGCAGATCTGGATATGTCTCTTCGCGGGCGGCTCTCTTGTCTGCCTTTCGAGTCCTGTCCTGTCGAGCTTGCTGCTCCTTCTCGATGCGAGCTCTTTCTTGCTCTTGAGCGTGTTTCTCTCTCTCGTGAACTTGTTTTGCTGCTTCTCGCGCGCGTTTCTCTCGATCTTGAGCTTTTCGGGCAGCTTCCCGAGCCCGTTGCTCCCTCTCCCGAGCTTGCTGTGCTTCTTCTCGAGCCCTGAGTTCTTCTTCCTTGGCTCTTCGCTGCTGCTCTCGAGCCCCATGTTCGTCCTCAAGAGCTTGTTGCGCTTCCTCTCGAGCCTTTCGCTGCTCTCGGAACAGCCGTTGCTCTTCGGCGCGCCATTGCTCACGCAGCCTCTCTTTCTCCATGGCGACTTTCTCTTGCTCTGCCCTGTTCAACAAATGCGAAATTGTTGAATATCTGTCCATGAGCCATTCTTTGAGGTCGTTGAGCGTCTCTTTGAGGGAATACTGAGCTCGGATGCTGGGCAGATCCACGGGAGTCCTAATCCCTCTCTTGCCGCCATCAGACATTATCTTCCACATGTTGGAGACTCTTTGCGAACAAACGTCTACCAGTGACTGCTGATCGAGGTCCGCCAGGGGCTTGTAAGGGCCCTTGCTAAAAAGACTGCCATAGTCGCCGGGGGCATCTGGGGCGTTCATGTTGCAAAACGCGTGGCCCAGCATGCCGCGCAGGTCGGTGGCCTGGGGTGACCTTGCTATGCTCTCGATGGCTCTCTGGGTGCGGATTTCAAGAGACATTGACCTGTACTGCGTTTCTTCAGCGGCGAAATGCAGAGGAAAGAGGGTGTCTACGGCCTCGAGAAAAGGCACAGGGTTGTCTCCCTCAGACTCGATGCTTTCTATTTGCATGAGGGCGGTGGCAATGTTTGCCAGCTTGATAGAAAGCGGAATGGTTGCATTCTCCGTCTCCGGGATGTCCTCTCCCGCCTTGTCCACCCAGTCCCAGTCGAGAAAAGGGGATGCCTGGTGAGAAGGCTGGAAAATGCTGCGAGACGCCCTGAATAACTGCAGTTTCATGAGGAGCACCTTTTCGTAAGACGGCCGTGACTTGTTCTGCAACTGGCCGATGAGGTTTTTGGCGTCCCGAGCTAAAGAAGGAGCGGCCTCGAGCTTGATCTCATTCTCGGCCTCTTCGACATCACGTTGGACCATTTCTTCTTCCAGCAGCTGAGCCGCGGATTTGGGCTCTGGGGCAACGCTTTCGTCGTCGTCGTCGTCGTACTCGTCGTCAGTGTTGTCCCTCCTAGGGTTTGTCGCTATACTACTGACGCTGAGATGACGAGGAGCGCCACGACGCGGCTTTGGATCAAACACAATGGAACCTTTGCGTGGCACAGACGTTAGACCCTTTGGAGGTTCTATGCTTGGTAGCACAGGGGACGAATGTGATGGGGTTGCCGGCGGCGGAAGTGGGCGAGATGGGAGAGAAGAGGGAGGAGGAGCAGGAGCAGGAGGAGGAGGGAGGAGGAGAGAAGTCGTCGGTCTTGTAGGCGAGGAGCTTGGAGGAGGGCTAGGGGAGGAACTAGATTCCCTGACGGCGGCTTCGTTCCCACGCTGCTTAGTCGCTCGAGGTGGGTTTCTCCTGGGCTGTGGTGGAGGAGAGGAGGATGGCGCAGGCTCGACGGCCTTTTTGGACCGCCGGGTCTGCATCTTGGGCTAGCTGCAATGAGATCTGACACGACGCAAAGCGGGACAAGTGCCGGACAGCGGAGCAGAGGCCGTGGATCAGAACAAGAGACGAAGAGAGAGAGAGAGAAGGAGAGGATAAAACACTGATAATAATAATGGAAGCTAGGAAATACAAATGGACACGACACACGGCTCCCGCGACAGACCAGCACCGGACTGATGATCTCGGCCGTCAAAGAGAATTAGCGGCTCTCTTTGATTAGATGCTTTGTTTGTTCCGAGGCAGCGTCTGCTCTGTTTGTATTGCGCAACAACGCGATGGACGTCCAACCCTAACGTTAGACCTAACCCTATCCCTCTAAAAAGTCGGGATTTGTCCCCTGCGCGCCACGATGCGCTAGGCCGGTTGCGGCGACGCCTGACCTCCGCGCTGGGGGCAGCTCCACAGTGGAGGAGGGACAATGAGAAGCTAGAACTGGAAGCTTTCCTTGTTCAACGTGCCTGGACTGGAGCACAGATAACCAAGCTGGCCTATCACGAGCATCGAATGCAGTGTGTTGGCTTGTTTTTCTCTCTCCTTCTCCTTCTCTCTCTCTTTCTCTTTCTTTAAGCGGATTGAGGCGTCAGGTTTCAGCATGGGACAATGCGCAATCACGGCGTAAAAGCTGTTGGTTGGGCCTGTGCGACTGTGTACTTGTACTCGTAAGATTGCGGAACTGTGAACCGGCCAAGTACTGTGTACGAGTACCTACGCCGCGAGTAGCACCCTGGCAGGACGGGACATGGGTTGGAAGACGTTGCCAGATTCACAGAGCTGAGAAGCAAGCGAGGTATCGGGTACTAGCAGCATGAACCAGAAAAATTACTCAAAAGTGCACAAGGCAGATAGATGGCTGAAGCTTCTCGGCTGAGAGAGACCCAAAGTACGAGTAAGACACGCTTTCTAAACTGGGCTATGGAATCTATTCAAGTGTGGAGTACAGTACAGCTTTATGTTGCGTTGCCTTTGTACTCGCATCGTCTACTGTATCAGGCCGAGGAGAGAGAAAAATAACTCGCCATGAATAAAAAGCACAGGAAATCTCTGCATGACAAAGGGACTGGACTAGAGCTGGCGGCGTCTGTTCTGTTCGGTCAGACTGGCCGAGACAAAGCCCGGAGAGTTTCCTGGCCATTGTACTCGTAGTTGGGCAAGCCGTGAGCCCCACTGGACCGAGAGGCAGACAAGCAGAGTAACTACTCGTAATACCGCAAGTACGGGTACGGTATGCACTTGGTGGCGTACAGAGACGGAGCCAGAGGTCATGGCATGATCATTAATGACGACGGGCAGGCATGATCTGGTTGGACCGGCTCTCATCGTCGACTCATACGTGCTGTATGTAGCTCCTCGGCCTCAGTTGCTCTTCTTCTGGGCCGTGATGGCGGCCGACACATGTCTGTCCGGGCCAAACATGCCTGAGAGATACGCAATACGCGTAAAGGCGAGAAACAGCTGTAGAATAAAAAAAAAAACGCACGATTAGCTGCAATGCCAACAAATGCAGTACTAAATGCAGCAGCACTGCTACTCAAGCGGCAGTTGAAGTCTGCCCGGTCTCGGTTGCCCGGTCTCGTCTCGAATGCCTGAACATGGTGGATAAGATGTGGACAAGCAGTGGAGGCACTGGCTTGATGGAGACCAAAGACAAGAGAGCCAAACCGGGAGTCAAACTCAAAGTCAAAGTCAAGAGAGGGGAAATGTGCGTACCGTGGCGCCGAGATTCCCCCAGGCCATGGCGTTCCACCCAGAGACGTCCATGAACCTGTCCGAGCCTAGGCCGTGAACTGTGAATCCAACGTGGCCGGCATCAGCAATCAAGAGGGCGACGAGATAGCTGCGGACGACCCTGGCCTCGGACGTTGTCCAGAACAGGGCCAAGCCCACAAGGCACATCCCAAGATACATGTTGCCCAGCTGATGGGCCATGACGATGCTATTGTCCGAGGCAACCAGAGGCTTGTCCTGGGGGATCTGCTGTGCCACGAACCATGCCGGGTCGTATACGGCGCCGGCGAAGCCTGCCACGCTGTGATTTGCTCAGGCCCAGGTTAGCCGTTACTCGTACTGTACAGTTACGAAGTGATACATAGTCTCTCTCTCGCTTGCCGTCCTCGTCCTCGCTGCAGTGGGTGGCCTTGACGACTTTGTGTGGGTTTTCTTGGGCAGAGGAGCAGTGATTGGGCTTTGCTGCCACCCTCCCAAACCTCGTGAACCCCATATTTTATGCATACAAAGCAGAAGCTTAGGATGGGAGAAGAGGGAGAGATGGAGAGATGGAGAGATGGAGAGATGGAGAAAAGCTGAGAAACCGAGTGGTGGGCTGTCTTAAGTTGCCACGATTGGGCAAGCGATGCAATAAGGCAAGGTAGTCATACAGCAAGTGGGCTGGGCTTACAGCGACAAGGGCTCGAGGACCGTGAAGACGAGGCGGGGGAACGGCGGCAGAGAGGCGGCCATCATGTGCTTGTGCGTTGTGCGTCTGGAAAATGAGGGGGGGGGAGAAGAAGAAGAAGAAGAAGAAGAAGGGGAAGAAGGGGAAGAGATGGAGCTGGAGACGGAAATGAAGATGGGGATGGGATGACGAGTGGTGTGAGTGTGAGTGTGAGCCGGACGATGAGAGGCGAGAGGGAAGTGAGAAGCCAAGTGACCAAGTGAAAAAATCGGAGGCGTGGAGACGTTGAATATGCAGCAAACCACTGCGACAATTGGTGACGATGTTTGGGCTGTTTTGCGACGACGATTGGATGTTTCCGTTTCCGTCCAACCCAAACAAACAGCAGCCCCTCGTAGATTGTGAGCGTATGGTAGACTTGATGCTGCAGGTTCCTCTTTGGGCTCGAGATGCAGCTCGTGATACGGGGAAAGGAAATCAACCACTACAGAAAAAAACCTTGAACCCTCGGGCAGCTCCCGGTTAGGTATCGATCGAGCAGGATCTACTCGTACGTACACACTCAAGAGACACACTCAGAGAGAGCAGAGGCCCTGCGGTGAAATTCAGCTGAGACTTGGCCCGTCAATTCCAGCTGTTGCCATGGCGCTGACGACCACTGCGACTCGTACCGGTACCTGAGCGCCCTTCTTCGCTGGGGTGCCTTTGCCATGTAAGACACTGCCGGTGCGGTACTGGGTACGGCGGGGCATGATACCGTAGTGCCGAGCGTCAGTCAGCTGCAGCCGCAAACGTACGATGCGGAGGAACAATTTGAAGTGAGAGGGCAGTCGAATTCGGCATAATTCGGGGGGTGATGATTCTGGACAATGCCTGAGCGAACCAACGTGGACGGTATTGGGACCAAACTTGCTTGCTTGCAGCTGCACGCGACCATTTTTTTACCCAATTTCTACCTATTCTGTATCTTTTTTTTTTTTTTTGGTCGAAACGCTGCTTGACGTTGCATTGACACACTCAGTGCTAGCAAATGACTGCCAAATAAAGGTACCTTGGTGCTACCTCCTACCATGAGCAAAGTTCAATTCGGGTATACGGAGCAACGGGAGGTTAGAGGTAGACGTGGACATTAGAGATTATTACCAATGCCGAGACAAGCTACTACTAAGGTATCTAAGGTACACGGTACAGTAGCGGCCTACCTTTGACGTCACATTCAGCCTGTACCAAGTACGCGACGTTTTTTGCTTTTTTTTTTTTTTTTTTTTTTTTTTTTGCCTTTCCCCCCCTCTCCCTCTTTTTCTCTCTCTCTTTTCCAAATCAATCACCCTGTTGCCGGCTGACGCTTGAGGTTAGTACAGTAGCAGAGCCACCAACTACATGTACCTAGGCCGCCTGTAACTGTGCGCTGTGCTCTGGCCCCCCCGGAGGACGCGCCGCCGTGCCTTGCATCTAAAGCCGAGCTCTGCTTCTGCTTCCGCTTGATTTGTCGGGCTTTGCTGGTTCCTTTTCTCCTCGCCTTCTTTTCGTTTCTCTGTCCGTCTTTTCCCCCCTTCCTTTTGCTTGTGCTTCTCACCCGCTGCTACTACCTACTAGGTACCTAATCAATCGTTACTCCCCGTGCTGTGGCGCCTGTCTCGGCTTCGTCTCCCCGAGGCACTAAACCACATTTCGCGAGTTCGATTCCATCCATGCCTCGCCCAAGCAGCCAAACGTGAGCGCTTCACGTGCTGCCACCACTCCAGCTTTCTCTTCAGCTCTCCCTCTCTCTCCCTTGTGCTATTCGATGCCCTATTCCCAACCAATCCCCTTTCATGATCCCTCCCGTCCTCCCTCTCCCTCCAAATTGGTCTCCAGCCGCAGCAGCACCAGTGGCATTGCATTAGCAGGGCTGCCTGCACCCGGACAAGCAAAACGCGGAATTCCAGCTCCTCGTTCGCCAACTAAGACAACCTGAACCCAAGGAGGGACATGTCGAGGCCTCACTGTGCAGAAGTGCGGCAGAGCAGAGCATAGGCACATCCGGTCACTTTCTCTCTCCCTCTCTCCCTCTCTACCATCTTCTCTCGCTCTTACACACTCTTACACACTCTTTTAACCAACTCACACTCTTTTCTTCATCCTCTCCCTCTCCTTCGTTTCCCATCATCCTCTCTTCCATCCAACATCCCCCCCCTCTCCCCCCCCTTGGTCGCTCTTTGATCCGTCTTGACCCAAATCTCGAATACCCTCGCTCACGTGTGCCTCTCCGTCGACCCGGCTACTTGCTATTACTACCTACTTTATTACATCGTCAATTCATTCCTCGAGATTCACCACTGCGGATAACTCGCCATGGCTACCATTGAGCCGCGTCTGATCCACCTCTTGAACGACGATCCGCCGACAATCCCGGAGCTCCCCAACACAGACCTGCTCCCGCCGCCATCGCTGCCCACCTTACAGCTGCCGCCCTTGTCCGGGGCTCGCGATGGGCCTCTGCCGCCGCTGCAGCTCGAGGGCCTTCGAGCAGACAGGTTCTTCGGCAGTGCTGGCCGGAATGCCGCCGTTTCCGGTCCCAGCAGCGGAGCTCCGTTGGCATCGCCATTCATCGGAGATCAGTCGAATGCCTACTCAGATTACAGGAGAGACAACGACTTCTCCAAAGAAGGCAAATATGCCGGGAGCTCGGCCCTGTATCCGCTGAGGCTTCTGTTGAGCGAGGTCAATATGCCGCTGATACCCACGCCGCCAGCTCCTTCATTCACTAGCATTCTCAACGACGGTCCGGACTTTCAAGATGATGCTCCCTCATCTACGTCTAACTCAACGTCTACATCCACATCCACATCCACAACTGCAAACACAACCGCAAACACAACCGCAGACACAACCGCAGACACAACCGTAGACACAACCGCAGACACAAACACAAGTACTTTTACGTCTACATCCGCCTCTACATCCACGTCAGAGGCCTCCTCTTCGTCATCTGCTGCATCATCATCATCATCTTCTTCTTCAAATATTACAGCTGCAACACCCGTACCTGAGGATCCCCCTTCCTCTTCCAACAAGAAGCGACCAGCGATCCATATCAAGGATGATTTCGTGCAGCTACCACAGCCCGCGAAGAAGCCAAAGGCGCACCAGGCTCCCTTCATGCCACCCATCATCAACGGTCTTCTTGAGCCACCGCCCCATGTGGCTCTCTTCCCGCCCATTGAATCCAGCGCCTTTGACGACACCGATGCTGGTCAGAGCAAGCTCCTCCATGAGCTCAGCTACAGCCCTCCAGGCCCCCGCCTGTCTCCGGAGCCAGACCAGCCTGTGGCCAAACCAAGAGCAACAAGAAAGCGTTCAAGCAAGCCAAGGCGGAAATGGACAGAAGAGGAGACGAACCACCTGCTCAAAGGGGTCGATCGCCATGGCGTGGGGAAATGGACCAACATCTTGGATGACCCTGATTACACATTCAATTCGCGCTCTGCCGGCGATCTCAAGGACCGCTTCCGTACTTGCTGTCCCGAAGAGATGCGTGTAAAGGAGGTTGATGAAGTCAAGGCTCGCGCCCGACGACGGCAGCTCAGGAGTAAGCCGAGGCCCAAGTCGCTTTCGCCAAAGAAGAGTCCCGGCAAGACAGTCCAAGAGACCCAAGAGACTCTTCTGGCTGAAGGCGGGCCTCTGTCGGGCAAGGACCCGGCCGCCTCTATCCCCTTCGAGTTTGATGATATGCCCATCAAGAGGAGTCGTGCTCATCGGATGAAAGTGTCGGACCTTGCGGGGCTCGGCATCACGGGACCTTTCAGAAGGGCCCGTAGGCGGGAGAGAACTGCCTTTTCCAATCGAGACGACCAAGAGATTCTGCAAGGCCTTGAAAAGTATGGCGCGTCTTGGTCCAAGATCCAGCGCGATGAGCGTTTTCACCTTGGCACACGGCAGCCCACGGACCTTCGAGACCGGGTGCGGAACAAATTCCCCTACATCTTCCAGCGCATTGAAAAGGGTGTTTTCCAACCCAAAGATGTCAGCGTTACAAACATTCTCGAGCCAATGGTCAGCACCACCATTGTCGGCTCATTCAAGTCTGCCCCTGCTCCGCCACTTGCGTTGAAGCCCAACCCTGCAAAAGCCTCGCAGGAAGAGTTACCAAAGTGGCCGTTCCTGACGGCTGGCTCGGCGGAGCAGCTTCAACAACCGACCCGTGACACTGATGAGTCTGTCTCTTCAGCAGCAGGTGGCGAGATGGACATTTCCAGGCTTTTACTGGACGATGCCCAGTTGGCACCTGCGCTCTCCTAGAAGAAAAAAAGAACAAGAAAAAGATGGGGATACAGAAAAAAAAGAAAGAAAAAACAAGAGCCATCACAACTCACATCGCTGCTATATCGGACTACCGAAACCACGCACAAACACTGGATCGTCTCGCACGATGAGACTCAGGCTCAAGCGCGCTCAGCGTCATCCGATTACATCTCTCTTCCCTACTCTTCCTTTTACAATCCATCTTTGCATACTCCTAATTATCACAATGCCACGATACATTGATTGTATTGTCCATGATACCATCATCTTTCCTTTGTAACAAGCCTTTGAGACTTGATAATAACTTGAGGCGCTGCTATGTAAGCTCGCCAATAGAAGAGGAACTGGCAAGGATCATAATACCCCCCATATTAATGTTGCACATGATGGGATGAGAATAATAGCAAGCAAAATTTGATTTAATTGAATTTTTAATTTCCGTCACACTTGACGGCACCAAGCCATCATCGTTATTCCACCTGATAGGTACTAACTCTTCGAGTTCATCTTGTGAGGTTCGTATTGTGGAGTATTGGGGAGCGGCTGTTATCTTCCGCTATTGCTTATCGTAAAAGAATGGGGCGCCGGAAAAACAATGGCACTGTGGGGAAGTTCTCTCACGTGATTTACTTCCGCATCTGTCTGCCTGTTTTGGTAATCACGGTCAGCCTTAGGGCAAGAAAGCCCCCACAATTTGGCGCGCTCACGAAGCGAGAAGAGAAAAAAAAAAGGTGTGCCGTCAATTTACGTTTCTGTTTCTTGATCCACGCCCAACCTTTCCGTCGTTTTCATCACCGTCGAGAAAACAGCCAGTCGTCACCATGGCCCGAGGAATGTGAGTACAATCAATGCTGAGAAGCGTTACTGTCTATTGTTCAACAGAGGAAGAGAAGAGGATTGATGCTGTTTGCTTCAATCAACCTTTTTCTGCTCTTCGTCTTCGGATGCTGTTGACGATAGCTTCAATTGCAAAAAAACAAAACACGGCGACTGACTTTTTTTTTTTCCCTATCACAGCAAGAAGCACCAGAAGCGCCTTAGCGCCCCCTCCCACTGGCTGCTGGACAAGCTGTCTGGTCTCTATGCCCCTAAGCCTTCTGCCGGTCCTCACAAGCTCCGTGACTGCATGCCCCTGATCGTCTTCATCCGCAACCGTCTCAAGTATGCCCTCAACTACCGCGAGACCAAGGCCATCATGATGCAGCGCTTGGTCAAGGTCGACGGCAAGGTCCGCACCGACATCACCTACCCCGCCGGCTACATGGACGTCATCACCATCGAGAAGACTGGCGAGAACTTCCGTCTCATCTACGACACCAAGGGCCGCTTCACCGTCCACCGAATCCAGGCCGAGGAGGCCGAGTACAAGCTGGGCAAGGTCAAGCGCGTTCAGCTCGGCCGTGGTGGAATCCCATTCTTGGTCACGCACGATGCACGAACGTGAGTTCTGTCAGACATCATTCAGCCGTTGGATCAAGCTTTGGTCGATTCGGGAAAAAAAGGAAGGAGAACAATTAAAAAAATTCACCTCTCCCTTGATTTGTTTTCTTCTTATCCCACTTTCCCTCTTTATTTAGAGGAGAAAAGGAGGAGGAGAAACAGAGACGATGTCGATGGAAGCTTTATTTGACGGCTGTATGTTTCCCCTTTCCTCCGTGCGAGTGCTAAATATTCCTCTCTTCACAGCATCCGCTACCCCGACCCCCTCATCAAGGTCAACGACACCGTCAAGATTGACCTCGCCACCGGCAAGATCACCGACTTCATCAAGTTCGACACTGGCGCCGTCGCCATGGTCACTGGTGGTCGTAACATGGGCCGTGTTGGTGTCATCACCCACCGTGAGCGTCACGACGGAGGCTTCAACATTGTCCACATCAAGGACGCCATTGACAACACTTTCGCCACCCGTGAGAGCAACGTTTTCGTCATTGGCCAGGAGAAGCCCTGGATCTCCCTGCCCAAGGGCAAGGGTGTCAAGCTCACCATCGCTGAGGAGCGTGACCGCCGACGTGCTCTGGCTCACTAAATGGAGAAAAATCGGTAGTACTTTTCTTCTTCTTTTTAGTGGACGATATCAATCAATGGTTAAAAAATGGCATATATGTGGACTGGAGTCTCGGATTTGATGTTTGCTTTATTAGGAGGGGGTTTCTCCTTATGTGATCCCCCCTTTTCCCTCTCCTATGGAGATAGCCGGCCCTGAGGCTAACGACGGAAAAAAGACTTTTAACATATTGAGCCCAAGAAGCTCTCTGTTCACAGTGTTACGTGTGCCTCGCCCCTCCCCGTTGCCCAGCGTGAATGTCGTCTCTCGTGAAGCTACTACCCCTTTATTGGTGCGGTTACGTTGATGCAAGTCATATTCACCATGTGTCTTTACGGAACAGCTTGTGTGCCGCGTCATCATCTATTAACATGTGTATAAGTCTCATCCTGTCTTGTTCTTTCATAACGCGTCATTTACTGACAATGATTAGTCTCAATCATCTGTGTCGAAATAATGTACCGCCACAGCATCGTGCGTGGCATTCCCATTCACACTCCCGCCGTACTCCAAGTATCCTGTCACATCTGGCTGCTTGACTTTGAGAATATCTTCCGCATCGCCAAACACCCAGACGGTCTGCATACCCATAATCATATGCTGCAGCGTATGGCAATGCATCATCCACACGCCTGGATTCTGCACTCGCAGACGCCACGCCCGCCATCCCCACGGCTGGTCCGGCTGCACATTCGTCGTGTACCGGAACAGCATCGTCGTGTCTCGCCGGACCGGGTGCGTGCCCTCAAGCCTTTGCTGGGCCACCTCGGGATCGTACACGCCGGGCCCTCCGCCAACGTCATAGAAGTGGTCGCCGTGGGCGTGCCAAGGGTGCGTGTCGAGGCCGCCGCCCAGCCTACCGTCTTGGGAGCGGGCGCCGACTTGCTGGAAGATGATCTCGATGACTTCGCCGAGCTTGGCGGGATACGTCTTGGTTTCCGGGTCGAGGCCGTAGTTGGCGATGGAGGCGTCGTAGTCGGGCAGGTACTTGGACGCGTTCTTGTACAGGGATACCAGGTAGGGCTCGGACGGGCTGATGGTGTAAGTGTCCCTGTCGACGTTGTCGTCGGCCCACGACACGCCATTGTCGGTCCAGAAGACGTATTTGTCTATCTGCTGCTGAGCATAAACAAAGATGCGGCGGCTCACCTCGTCTGACGAAGGAACGTCGTTTGGAACGAGCGGCTCCAGCTTGTAGTCGAGGAAGCCCTCGATCGTGGGGGGCAGGTCCACGGGCCTGTCACTGGGCAGAGTCGTCGTCGGGACCTGACGACCATGCAAGTGGCGATGCTGCAGCGTGCTGCAGGTGTTGGAATACCGCAGCACAGCGTAGCTGGCAGTCATCCTCGGCCTGTCGCGGGACTCTATCTGCAAGTAAAAGTCGAGCTTGCGGAACAACGCCAGCTCGGCGCACGTCTTGGTCTTGAAAAGCGAGCTGAAGCGCTGGCCCGACCCGATCTGCAGCAGCGGCGTCGAGTACGGCTTGGTGTACTCGCCGTCGGCCTCGATGATTTCCAGGTTCGTGTGGTTCTCAAACGCCAGCGACGCGTACGACAGGCCCGTCGCGCCGACGAAGCGGAAGCGATACGTCTTGCCCGGGTCGACTTGGATGACGGACAGCCTGGCCGAGGCGGGATCGACGACGGGGTAGTTTGATATCGTGTTGCCGTTGGTGAGGAAGCCGCCCGTTTCGCCGGACCAGACGAAGGGCGCCGAGCGCAGGCCGTCGGCGATGTCCTTGTCCGTCTTCTCGAACAGCTCCTGGAGGTGGATGACGCGGTCGCCGTCGACGGGATACGGCGGCGGGCCAGAGTCGTCGACAATCAGCGGGCCGTTTGCGGTGCTCGTCTGGAAGTCGATGTGCGAGTGGTAGAAGTAGGTTCCGGCCGTTCCCAGAGGCGTCTTGAGCTCGTAGTCGAAGTAATGCATCGGCGGAATCGGCCACTGGCTGGCCATGGGGGTGCCGTCGGAGAAGGGCGCGGCTGCTTGGGCGAGGCCATGCCAGTGCTGTTTGTGTAGGAAGAAAGAGAATCGGTGTAAGTTTATTACTTTGAAAAATTGTCTGTTTTGCTTGGTGTTCTTGGGCTGTTCTCTCACCATGGTTAGGTTGGCGTCTGCCATGTCGTTGTACACTCTGATCCAGACAACTTGGTCCTCGGGGATATGGAGTTCGGGCCCCGGTAGCGTGTCATTGACGAGAGTTGTGTATCTTCTGATGCCTCCAATTCCAATTTCTCTTCTTGCGACTCGGAGGACTCGATCGGGGATAAAGGTCAGGTCATGGATTCGAGGACCGCCTGCGCCTCTCGCAGTACCGAACAATGAGATGAAGAGAATGACACCATTGGATAGCAGCCAGCGCATGTTGGCTTCGAAAGGATTACGATAACACCGCTCTATCTCTTTCTTCTTTATTGAACTTGTATAACAGGTCAAAGGGATTGGGAAAAGAGAAGTTTATTCTTGTTGACGCTGCCTAATACTAGTAGTATATCAAATGCTTGACGTTACAAGTCCCGGGTATCTACATATATCGGTCTCGAGATGGCTCTACAATGTTCGCCTATATCATTTGGGTTCTGTGATGATTGCCCGTAGGACAGGGGAGTTTGACAGTAGAGCAGACCTCATGCCGAAAGAGGATAATAGATCTGCCACCATGGCTTGACTATAGATTAACCTTTTTTTTGGCGCCTGTCTAGTATTCTGACCGAACCAGGCACCGAGGATTAAAGCGTGTAGTATGACCATGGCGGTTGGCTTGAAAGCGTAAAATATAACCATAAAACCCGAGTTTAATTGTTACAAAGTGTCTCTTTGGGGAGGGCCGTGTGTTTAACAGCCATGACAGCCGGTCGGTTCGGCGCCGTGGCAGGTGTCAATCAAGGAGCCAAATTCACCATTATATCATCCTTACGACATGAAAGAATGCTCTAATTTGTCTCTTTTACTGTATATTTGTATAATGTAGAAACTATATACATGAACAAGTGGCTCAAAGCCGGAGTGGCTCGACTGGCGAGGGTGGCAGTACGTAGAACTTGTTGAGAGAGGGCCAGAAGAACCCGAACCCGATGCAGAGAGACCGGATCCAGGCAGTCAGTCTAGAGAAGGAGAATGAAACGAGAGATGCGAGGAACCAGAAAACTGCCAGAGTTCGGGGGCATCGCTCCTACACACATGAAAGGCCTCGCAGCTCGTCTCTCCCTTGTCAACGAGAGCTCGCCCAATCTTTCGGACAAGCCAGTCTCACTTTCGCCTTGCCCGCCCCCTCTTTCTCTCAGACAGACTTGGACAAGAATATCCAGGCACCAGTCGTCCTGCAAGGTTCGCCTCACTTTTCCCCCAAGGCCTAGAGCATTCCTGTATCAGAAGGTCCGTCGGCTTAAGGCCGTCTTGAGCCGATACCCTAGGAAGTGAGCGATGCCGATCTTTCCAGTGCTGGTGCCCCCTTTTCGCCTAGTTTTGCCTGTTTTTTTTTTGTTCTCATCGGGCATCAAAGGCGATGCCCGACAAGGTTCATGGTTAATTTGGTGGCTTTTTTTTTCCTTTTTGTCGTGTGACAGGGCTGTATGTAGGGGCACTGAAGTATTCACATGGATCCGTGCTGTGCTCCGGGGAAGGCAGAGTGCTTCCGGGAGACTGCATGCGTAGTCAATACGTTCTAATGCAGGCTGGCAAGCCACAACTAGCTAGTAATATTTCGGTGAGCTCAAGTTATTACGAGAGGGGCGAGGAGATTGGCCTGTCTCGAGCCATACATGGTAGGCCAGAGTGACTGGATGATGTTGTGCTAGAGTGAGTGGGAGACACGTACGAGTATAGATGTTCATACAGAGAGGTATGTGCAATACGGGAGAGATACGACGGCAAGTATGGATTCCATAGATGGGTAGATTTGCCTGGAGAGAGATATGTACAGATGGATGCCCGAAGAACGAGTCTGTTTCATGTAGTTTATGCAATTTATGTAGTGTATGCAGTATATACTGCACTCATACAGAGAGGTGATGGACGAGCAGAGACATTGGTTGGCCGAACCGCAGACACCATCACTTCCATACTTGCCCGACATTTTGTCTTGTACATGTGCAAAGTCTTTGCGCGGCCCATGACAATGGCACTTCCCCTGGATGCTCACTGACCTCTGTCCCATGCCTCTGCACAGAGGACGAATACGAACCATCGAATAGAGGAATACTACGAATACACGGACCTCGATGTACCGGCACTTCTAGCTTCACTCGCAGCATCCTATCCTGGATGATATGCCGGGGCCATGGCGGCTAAATCTAGTCAGCCTCTGAAATCACGTCAGTTCTGGAAACGAACAGGGATCAAGGGTGTATGTACTAGACGAATGATGAAGCGGCTCAAACTAGTCTATTTGATACGCACAGACGCAGCAGGATGCAATACCATGCTGCTGTAAGTCATACACGTATACGAGTAGTAGCACTTGTACTTTCCGAATCAGCTCTCCGCAACTTTGCGGGAGAGCCTGATTCAGGACTGCCTGAGTACTAAGGTGGCGGCAGATCGTGACCAGGGTCGGCGGCTACCCAACCTCGTGGACGAGAAGGAGAGTTGTATGACAGAATTGGGAGAGAGGGCACATAAACATGGACTAATCTTGGTCCGATGGTGTTTATCATCGGCGATTGAGCGCATGAACCGGGTTTTGCGGACGCGGCACGATGGCGTGGTACGAGTACATGTAGCCTGCTTGAGGGGGGGGGCTGAGACTCTAGATGCAACCTTGGACATGTCATATCACAGGCAGAGACACGAAGCGACTTTGTGACAAGAAGCAGAAAAAGCAAAGAGAAGAAGCCACAAGAACCGAAAAGAGAGTCACCTGCGTCATACCGCGGGCCACGCATTGGCTGCCTGTACTCGGGCCAGGCCTGGGCCGAAATATAGCGCCCGATATTCTTCGGGATTCTTGCCCTTTGCTCAGCTTCGACGGCAGCGGACCAGGATGGGAGCCCCCCGGCCAGGAAAAAGAAAGATCTCGCACGGACACATTTTCTGTCTCGGCTGTCCAAGGTTCCGAGCTTGGTTTCTTGCCATCGGGCCGCGTTTGTATCGCACTTTGCGCTTCATTCGGATGGACGTGGATGAATCGAGGATGGGAGATGAAGTCATGAACACAAATTCAGGAGCTCGGTTGTTTTTGCCCGAAATTTCGGAGCGGCGGATCGACTGCGGGCTCGGGAACCCCTCGAGGCTAAAGGGCTTAGCGGGAGCTGGAGCCAGATACAGTGATGACCGGCGGGGGGTTTCGCGGCTCGTTCTAGGGGGTCCTGGGGGGAGAGCTCCAGCGCTGCCATTTAGCGCTCCAAACGTACTACTAGGTAATGGATGGACTGCACGTACATTGATAAGGTACCTTAGTAAGAACCTTATTCATACCAAGGTACATGTACCTACTACCTATTGTTCTTGCGTCCCTTGGAGGCACAGGCACAAGGACTTTTTTGCTTTTTTGTACAACTCATCCTGCAGTGCATCGCAGCGCAGCGCAGCGCGTAACGGCACCCGCTGCAGCTTCTACTGCACTAGACACTTTGCTTTTGCTCGTCTCAGGTGCTCATTTGCGGTACGCCTCTAGTCGAGCTCAGCTGCCAGCCCCCGCGCGGCACAGGCGACCAGGGGAGCTCCAGTGGAGGCCTATGAGTAGGTACAGGTCAAGTGTGCATAATGGCCAATCTGTGTGCGCGGCATTGTGTGGATAGCCCTAACCAAGCCCGTGTCAGTTCAATCTTGCCTCGCACACACCACCGCTTCCACCGGACACGCCCCCGAGGCTAAACGCCGGGAGACAACAAATGAGAGAACAAGACCTGGACGAAAGAGGAAAAACCGCTGAGAAAAAGAGACGAGTAAGAAAAGCCAAGATCAGGCTATGCACACCGCTGTTTTCCGCCATCAGAAGCCCCAATTTGATCGCGCTGGATCGGATCAATTCGAATCGAGTCGAGTCGAATCGAACCGAACCGAACCGATACGCGCGCTCCCCCCTCCTCCTCTGGCCGCAGGTGTGCGATTCCCCCGCCAAATGGGCGAAACCACCATCGACCAACCGGATCGTCGACCCCGAGACCAAAATATGGAGACGCAAGAAGAAGAAGAAGAAGCAAAAACTACAAAGGCAGAGACAAGAAGAGCATGCCGCTACATGAAGCGTCAGCCAGCAGAGGCGCTGCTACCATGTACTGCTGGGTACCTACTGCTAGTCTACGCGAGCTGAAGACAGGGTTTAGTTTGACATTTGTCCAAGACAGGCGATCCTCCTCCAGGATTAGCTGGCACCGAGTACCCGTACCGCTGCTTCTCCCATCCATATTGTGGCCACTTCCTTGGGCAGCTGGCACAAGCTTGTTCATCTCACATGGCATTTCAGGAACTCTCCGTTCTGAGGCTGGGCATGATGCGGGCAGATGGTAAGACTAACAAGTCCAAATCTAATGATCCATCTCAATGGCCTGGGTTTCCGCCTCCATACAACCATGGACCAGTGAGTGACTAGAGAGAGAGGGAGAGAGAGTCGAGAGAGACAAAAGAAAGCACTGCCCACGCCACACCAGAAGCCACACGCGGCATCGAGCGGCGGCAGAAACATCAGGCCATTTGGGCACATACAATCCATACTAGCATGTCTCAGGACGGGACAGGAAAGATCGGTCAGATGCAAGGGGTTTGCAAATCTGGCTAGCTACTCTCAAATCACCACTAGCAAGCCTGCATGGGATGAATCTAGCAGAGTCTTCTTGCTGGCTCTCATCAGACTGTAAGCCGTGAGCCGTCTCTGACTACAGACGACATCACCACGCCAAGGCGTCGTGATGGCCATGATCGCGTAGAATGACTTAGAATCGTCGCCTATTGCTTCTCACCTGATGCCCGATTGCATAGTTGTCTTTGATCGCAACTCAGCAAATTGCCCTTTCGAACTGGCTATAAAGAGGCCGCTCCTTCGCATCTTCCCCATCGAATTCCAAACTTTTTTCTCTTCAATCCAACTTTCTGTACTTTGACATAGCCTCTGCTAGAACCTTCAAACTCTGCCATCTACAGCTCATCAGCTAGCTACGCCAAGGGCCTTGCTCGCTCCGGCGTCATGTCATCCGTAGTAGGTGATCCCATCCTCTCTCTGTACAACCTCTTCTCAGCGTACGCTAATGTCCTTCAGTATCCAAGGGGCGATCCCGTCGTGGAACGCGGAATGTCCGTCCCTCGCATCGTTAGAGACAATGGATTCTGCCTCACCTGTCGTCGCTCGGGGAAGCAATGTGACTCGACGCTGCCCATATGCCGTACTTGTCAAGAGGACGGTCTCGAGTGTATTCAGCCAATCAGCGCATACCCTCGAGTACAGAGCAATTCCAGGAAACGTGGACGGATTAGTCCTGAGCCGGAGGAAGAGAGGCCCCGGTCCAGGCTCCGGCCTGCATCTGAGGCCGCAGTAGAGACCACTGCCGAGCCCGAGCCCAAGCCCGAGCCCAAGCCCGAGCCCAAGCCCGAGCCCAAGCCCGAGCCCGAGTCTGAGTCCGAGGCTGAGACTATCATCTTGACCCCGTCTGCATCCGAAACTCAGTCCGAGGCTGAGACTGAAATCTCGACCCCGCCGGCACCTGAGCCTCAATCCGAGTCTACTCACCAGACTCAACCTGAAAATGATGAGAATTCTATTCCTACATCTGGGCCTGGGTGGAGCGTGTTTCTCAATGCCGTATCACGAGAGATTGATCAAGCTCAGCAGGGCTTGCTACGACAGACCAGGGGCCATTTGAGATTCTCCCTGGTTATTAACAGACACAACAACGATCCGGACCATGACTATGCTGTCTATTACGATTACCAATACGACCTCGACTCTGACTATGACTTTGACTCTGACTTTGACTTTGACTCTGACGACGGCGGCGACGGCGGCGACGGAGGCGACGGCGACTCCTCGTCCTCCTCGTCTTCGTCCTCGTCCTCCTCCGATGATGATGTCGGTGGGCCAGATGAGGACGGAAGCCAAATTCCTATCCCTGCCCCTATTTTGCATCAGATCAGGAATTCTTGGACAGGACAGGGACCGCCTCCTCTCCTAGCTTATCTTCGCGACTTCATTGGCTATATGAGAGTGTTTCACTTGTCACGTGCGCCATCCGACTCTCTGCCACTTGCCTTGCTGCCGGCATGTGAGCAAACTACAGCCGAGACTCTCAGATACTACGTTCTGCGCCCAGCCAACCGTGGCACTAGACCGTTGCCAGATATAAACCCTACCAACCCCAAGGTGGTTGACTTGGCGTATTCCAACCCTCTCGTCCTGCAGCTCATCATCGCCGAGAGGGCCAATCACCGCGAGGTATCCTCTGCCGTACTGCCGACGGGTGAGATGGCGGAAGGGTTCTATCGTAGCGCCATTGGCGCGTTTGCTCCCAAGATTCAAAGCTACCTCGCTGGTAATGAAGAGGATATGTTGTCCCTGACCATGGGTAGCCTCATCCTGGCTCTCACAGAAGTAAGTGCCTGTCCCGTCATCGCTTTCCGCTCCCCCGACGTGCAGTCTTCCCTCCTCCCCCCATCACCCCCTTAGAGGTCTCCTTAGAGTTAGAACCCCATGGTGCTGATCAGGGCTAACAACACCTCTTATAAAATAGAAAGCCCGGTTGGATAGGCGTACTAATCCTCTGGATTATCCTACAGCAGCCGCCCGCATTCTAATCATACTCACCACCTGTCCCCATGAGGAAGTTTGCAGCAACCTTCCAGATATCTTGGTCGAGTATTACATGCACACTGCCATGTTTGCTTGCCTCGCAGCCGATATTACCACGGCAGAGACGATACCTTTTGTGAGCAGTGCGTTTCAAGATGCCGTCGACAGGCTGGTGGCCAGAGACTACAATGGTAGGCTCTGCGGCACCTGGTTGCCCATCATGGTTTCCATCCACAACATCTTTACGCTGGGCATGTCCATGCGGCCTTATGTCAATGGCCCGTTGGACATCCCAAGACCAGGCCCATCAACGGGCTATCTGCCTGATCACATTGTCACCTTTGGCCGGATTCAAGAGAAGCTCTTTGATTTCGCACCTGCCCTCACCGAATTCACCCCCGATTTCGAGGCGGGCGTGCTGTGGAGAAATGCGGCCATGCTGTACCTTTGGAGCCTCTTGGAGTGGCCACACACTGCGAAACCACCCGGGCCTTATAGCGAAATGATACACAACTCTTTTTACGACGCACTCCAGCGGCTGGAGCAAATTGAGAGGGACGACAAGGTGAACAAGACCATTTGCTGGCCCCTTCTCGTCATTGGGTGCTTCGCAGTGGAAAAGGCCGATCAGGATCTCATTGGAAGCCGCCTCGTCGACATCTCATCTCGCTTCAAGGTTGGCAACGCGCTCGAGACTTACTTTGTGCTGAAGCATGTCTGGGCGCAGCCTGCTGTGTGGCGTAGCCCCTGGCTGTTGCGCAAGTCGATTCGAGAGACCAAGAGCTGGGGATATCGTGAGGCCAACCGTTTCCTTTAGCTGCTGAGAGAACCTCGCTGCGCTTTCTTTTCTCTTTTACTTTTCTCTCTTTCCTCTTTCTCCTATGTCTTTATTTTCCCTACCATACACTCCTTTATCGCTCTCTTTGTTCTCACCTCCTTTCTGACACTCGTTTTTTCTCTGTTTCGTTTTCTCCTGTCTCCTTGTTGTCAGTCTCCTTGTTGTCAGTCTCCTTTTCTCAATCTACCATTTCTCAGGCTCTCTTTTCTCAGACTCCTTGTCCCCAGTCTCTCTTTTCTTAGTCTGCATTTCTGGACTAAAGAGGCAGGCCAGCTGTGACGCCGTGGCCAAAGTGCCAGCACAGACGGGTGACATCGATTACTGCTGCTGCTGCTGCTGCCGCTGCTCCGTACAACCGTGTAGGCTCGATAGTCGCGTGCTATTGTTTTTCAGTCTGCTTTTTCTCAGTCTCCTTCGTCTGTCGCTTTCGTCTATCACTTCCCATCATTTCTCCTTAGCTTTTGATTTTGTTTTCCTCGATTTGGCTGTCCTCCCCCCTACTCTCCTTAAATTCGGCTGTCGTTTAGTCTGTTACTCTGCTTTATCTGGCCTTTCTTTCGTTTATAACAGCCTAAATGGCATGGCTTGGAGGACATAATAATGATCAACACGTAAAAATACACGGCGCGAGTTGCATAAATGGATTGGTAATCTTGGTCTATAACACTCTTTCAATAAATTATACATCTTGAAACAAACATGCGCCTATCCGTTTGAACCGCTACCCCCTTCACTCTTCCCCATTCTTCCACTTCCCGCTGTCGAGAAAGAACTCGATGATCCTGCTAGACAAACGCACTCCGTCGTGCGGGCGGTCGACACGCTTGATGGCGTCTTGGAATGCTTCCTCGCCAAGCGTGTTGCGCTCCACGTTGAGAAGCTCGTCGTTGATGGGCTCGTCGAACTCCGGGTGCCCTTGGAAAGAAAGCACTCGCCCTGGCTTGTGGAGAATCTGAATGGGACATGAAGCGCTAGAGCCGAGGTTTGTGACTCCAGACGGGACTGTGAGGACGGCATCGCGATGCATCTGATGCAGCTCCTAAGACATGGCGTTAGTTGTCTCAAAGAAAATGCTGAAACAAACCACCATTTGGCTGACTGAATCTTACCAGCGACGGAGTTCCAAGGAATTTCTGGCCCTGCTCGTTCAGGGCAATGCTTCCGACGGAAAGCTCCCACCCGCCTGGACTGTGGTTGACGTCGGCTCCGAGTGCGCGGCCGATGATCTGGTGGCCGAAGCAAATGCCGACGACTTTCTTGTCTGTAGATTCCAGGGCGTCCTTGATGTAATCGACCAGAGCCACGATCCAAGGAACATCTTCAAATGCCGTGCCGTCTGTCGGATATGACATATAAAACCCAAGTCAACCAATATTCGACGCTCAATAATACCAAAAAAAAAAAAAAAAGACAGATGAAGAAAAAAGGAGACTCACAGCTTCCAGTCATGACGATTGCGTCTACGTCCTCATTCTGGGGATATTTCCCGTTGATGGCATCCCATTTGCTCACTTGGAGCTGCACATCGGCGGCCGCATCGCCCAGGTTTTTGAGTCCGAGCCTAAAGAGATCTTCAAAGATGTCACCGTATGAGCCACGGGCGGCCTTGGCCTTGGGCAGAGTCGCTTCGCATTCTAGAATGGCCAATCGCAGTACTCGAGCCATTTTGGTCGATTCTTTGTCCGGTTCTGTTCCGATTTCTCCGTACGAGTATTGTTAATACCCAGATCAAAAAAGGTGTCTGGGAATATATAGGTGTCTCCTCGACCCCAATTCCTCTATGTATTTGATACCGAGAAACCCCCAGCTTCGATTAGATAATAAAGGAAACGTAACGGCATCTCAACCCACGATGCTCTTAATAATTAGAGTACATGTTAGCCATGTGGGTTTTGCTGCTAGTTTGCTGCCATCGTGGATCTTGGGCCGCTATCATCGTTGGATTGGGGCCGCTGCCAATCAACGGCGCCCTTTTCAGTCTCAAAGTAGAAGCTTGAGTGCGTGTTTCGCATGTACTTGGCGATAAGGGAAAGACGCGTTGCTCCCAAATCTTTACGAATTCCAAATCGTGGGCGATAGAAAGAAGGAATAAAATCCGACAATTTGTTTAATGCTTCAATTCAGCTGTACGCAAGGTACTAAGGTATAGTTAGTACAGCGGGAGTATTACTGGCAAATTGGGTACATGTACCTTGGCAGGCATGCACCCGATAATCGACGGGGCACGTGGTGATTAGCACAGGCAAACAGAGCGGATAACAGCAACACAATTCGTAAGAAGAAATCATCAATTCATTTCTCGTTTTATTTATTTACAAGCCAAAGTGCTCTCAACCCCTCGGCCACTCCATATCTACACGAAAGAAAACCGGCAGCCCCGGAAGAACAAGTCGACCCAGCTTAAGCAGAACCTCCAACCTGCTGGCCGGTGGCGACGGCGACGGAGAAGGCGGCAAAGTTACCGTTGACGATGGTGGCAGCAGTGTCGCGGTCGTAAGCGGCATAGGGGATCTCGCAGTCGGCAGTGCTGAGAGGCACAGCATCAGCAACCTTGTCTTCTTTCTTTCTTGCTTTCTTCGATGAAGGGCTCGTTGACTTACTTGTAGAGAACAACAGCGTGGCCTTCGGCGACCTTGATGGACTGGACGAGAGGGCTAGGTGAAGATTCCCGTTAGCTGCATGAATCAGAAGCCTAGGGCAGAGCAGCAGGCAAAACTTACAAGGTGGCAACGGGGTTGCATCCTCCAAGAGTGTCATCAGCACCGCTAATGGTGTAGCTGACACCCTCGAAGTTGGTGGCTGAGAAGAGAGTGGCCTATTGGTGCGACAAATTGAGCGTCCGTCAGTATCTGTCTCGCATTCTCGAGATTTCAAAGGCCCCAGCCAACACTCACCACATCCTGAGCGGCGACAATGCTGGCAAAGACCAGAGAGAGGACGCTGGAGAACTGCATGTTTGCGGTGGGGAGTTGTATTGGTTGATTGGAAGAGTGTTGAGGAGAGTGTTGCTTGCTGTTGATGCTGCTGGTTGTTGTGAGGAGATGTTTCGAAAGGGGGCATCTCTCAACCTTTATATACTTGTAAGTTGCCTCCCGAATTATTGCCCGGGCCCGTTCCAACGACAATTGGCGATTCCAGGATGTTTGGCCCATCGCCTTGTACAGGGATCATCCCCAGCTTTGCATATACGGACTACACAGAAACAACGGCATGCTTACTCATGCCGATGCATACAGCACCGATGAGATCCAATCCCAGGGACAAAGCAGCCAGTCTAGTGCCAAGATACTACGACGACCTCCTTATTCCAACCTAGATTTAGAACGAATTAATCTCGAATGTACTAGCGGATTCCAAACAGGAAGGCTGAGAAATCATTCCAAAAGAGGCACATTTAGATGACATGACAGCATAGGTGAGCATGGTTGCGGGCAAAGTCAGATCCCACACACCTCGTGCACCTCGTAACCTGCACAGGCATGGATACAGTTGCTGAGAGGCAACAACGCATAAACAGCTAACCAACGCTAACCAGCCGATTTGTCCGCAGGCCTGATGATAATCCCCATACCACGGGGCTCGTGTATCCAAAACGATGTGTCGTTGCATGAAGAATACGGAATGACGGCAGGGATGTTGGCTAGTGACCTACCAAAATAAGCTTGATCTTGGTACGATCCATGACTTGCAACGGTCCCCCCTTTGGATTATATTACCAATAGGCAGCATTGAGAAGCCACTGATTAGTATTTACATGAGCAAGATACAAGCACCGGGCGCATCCTATAGCCGCTTACAGCAAGAAAGTTGTTCCCAAAAGAAGGTTGCAGTCCCAGGTACTTTGTCGTTACATCGAACCGTCAGCCGGGGGGAACGGCCCATCATCAGGATATACCTCCTAGACAGTCGGAAAGTGGAACTGCGAGTTGTGATGAACGGAAGACAAAGTAGGACCGTCTGAGAACCTTGGATGAATGAAATCGATTGTTTCAAGCACGGGGCCATTCTGGGAAACATGCCTTTGGACGGCTGGGTGTTTTGATCTCGAGGTAAGCTTAATGTTAGCCCCGCCACGTCCACATCTGTGTTGATCATTCGATGCGGGCAAGGGAGATGAAATGTAGCCCTTGTTGGAAGTATCAGAAAGAAATCGTAGGCTAATGAACTCCCGTCATTTATTTGTTAACCGGGTTCAGCGTAAGTTCAAAACACAAAATATGCTCGTACGATGACCTACCTGCGGGAGCGTAGCATCTGGTGTCGGAATAATTCCCTTGTCGGTCCGGATATAAGGCCCAGAAAGCGTAAGAAAATAGCATACATGTTGAAACCACAAGGGAGGCCACATCACGCGAAATCGGCAGTTGGATTCGCCTGGATTCGCATGCGTTGGTTACATATTTCGTTGATGCAAGAATATCACATTAGAGAAGATGACTGACATGAGGAGTTGATGGAAGGGTGGACTTAAATCCGACGGTTCATGTACAATTATCCTCCTCACATTCCTAGAACAACACGAACACAGATTACAACTCAACCGGGACACCGAATAATTGCTACCTTGGTATATAACATTCTCCAAACCAGGTCCAGTCGGGTTATTGCCTCCTCGACGTTGTATTGTCCTGTCATCAATCACACCTCCTAGGAGACACTAACCGCTGCTTCTTCATGCTGGCAAGGACAGAATACAAACAACCATCTCAACCCATCGGGTAGCCTACCCGGAACATACCCGGAACACTGAATTTTCGAATCCTCATCATTTCTCCGGTTCTGCTGCCCCACCACAGCCTTGAAGCCGGTTTTGTGCGAGACCTTTGTCTTTGGCCGGCTTTTCTCGGCCGCATGCAACTCTTGGTTAGTTGGTGGGAACCACTGCCGATTCTGCCGGTCAAATCGCCGGGCGGTCAAAAAAAGTTGGCTCACCGCCCGCCGAGCTCCTGCTCGCTTCCTATAAAAAGTTCACACAGCTGGCCGTTTGTTTTGTTTTTTTCTTTCTTTTCTTCTTTACGTCGACAATACTTCAGTATGTGCACCCCCTACCTGTGAACGCCCGCTGTCTCAAACGGCTTCTAACCTTTGTGTGTTTTCTTTCTACAGGAGAATCATTTCTATAGTATTCGTCTCTTGCTTTGGTTCCCAAAAGAGCCATCGAATCCACCCTGGTTGATGATTGTATATCCTCAGCACCCAAGAGTGAAACTATTTCTGGTCCTCTCGCTCTGTTCGCAAGAATGGCGGCGATTGCCTTGTGTAATCGCTGTATAGAGAGTTGTTTCTTCTTGATGATCTCGACCCTGTTCGTGGTCTGCCTTTGGGCGCGTGGACAGGGTGGGTGTTGATGGACGTCTGACAGGCTTTGTGTTTTTTTTTTCATTGCATATTGGGGCTTGCCCTGGGTGTGAAGAAGAATGGAACCGCAGAATTCTTGTGAATTGATCGTGAAAATTTTTCTTGCTTGTGGTGGGAGTGGGAAAATTTCTCTTGTCCTCTCGATGCTTTGGTGGGGCACAAAATTTCTCCATGCGTCGCCCAACATTGTCTCTCTTCCGCCTTGCCTTCTTTATAGTCTTTCAGTTATTATTCTTGCAGCTAACCTCGTTGTTACTACTCTATTGTCTGCAGAGCGATATCGCCTTTGAGGAACCATGAACGGCTGATCGCGTCGACCCCCAAGGCCCCTTGCAATGGCCAACTGACGGAAGGAGGGGTATACGTTGGGAGACTCTCTTCGCCTGTTTGAACCTTTGTTCGTGAGGCCTAGTAGGCTCGTCAATTATATTGCATAATATTTTCGGATACGGATACTAATGTTCGCCCGTTACGCAGAATGATGGCCTGTCTACCTCTATAGCATAGCAATCGCACCAATCGCGGCTCAGCAACAGCCATCAGTGAGCCACTAACAGCAATACTAGCGTTTTGAGTCGATAATGTTGCCGCTGAAGTAGAGGTGCGTGTTCAATTCGAACCCCCATGGGATCGGCTCTTGGTGGAGAGAGTTGCTGGGCTCGTGATGGGAACCTTGACCGACGTGGAAGCGGAAGTCGTGACGGGGCCGGTGGTGACAGTGGCAGAACCAGAGGGAGTGTCCGATGTGGCGGTTGACTCGACAGCGCTTGTTTCACTGGCTGGCCTCCCAGCGGTTCTTTGCAGTTCAGAGGTTGAGACAGTGCTTGTGGAGCAGTCGTCGAAGCGGCCGGCTGAATGGCAGTTGAAGGCTTCCCGCAGGAGGGACTGGAGATCGGGACCTGGGATAGTGTGCTCGAGAGGTACGCTGGGCAGCTCGGGACGTCGGTATTGTTAGGAGCTCGGCCACCTCCGCAGTCCAATGGGTCACAGACTTGGCCGTTATTGGGATCGAGCCAGTGGCCAATACCGTCGGCGCAGCTCGTGAAGCCATGTGTCTCGCAAGCATCGAAGGCGATAACAAGAAGGGAAAAGACTGAAATAACGAGTGACTGACGCATTTTGACGCCGACGATGAGGTCTTGCGGTGAGTGTAAACGAATGACTTGAATTGACCAGAACTAGGGGTCAAACATTGAGCGGCAAGGCCACGGCCTATATAGACTGACTATTCATCCACTTAGTCTTGGACTCCCGCAATTAGGATATTCCAGCTTGGCTGGTCGCTTGTCGCGATGAAGCCGCAACGTAGCATAGTCATGCCACTAGCCCCTTCGGAAGGAAGAAGATTCTCAGCCTAATCAGTTGTTGACAACAAGCGCCAACAAAAGGATTTCTTTCTGTGCGCATTGATCAACTAGCATCCCAAGATTCAAGGGCTTGCTTCTTATTTGCTGCCATGGCCCGCGAGCCACCACCACAATATCCGTTGTGTGGATTTTTGGTTGGAAAAGGGGCACAAGATTCAAGGATGGCCCTGATCTTTTGGCGTGTGACCAAATGCCGTTCTACCACAGGCTGAGATCAGTTGAGGTATGTATATTGCCATATAGCCCGATTGATAACTCACTACATATAGTCTAGATGACATACAGGTTGTTTATTATACATACTTCAGATACATCAAGTTCGCTTTATGCACGTACACGACCGTGATAGGAGGAGGGCAAGGCTCTGTCGCGGTTTAGGCCATGTATGGATGCTGTGTGTATAATTAGTAGTCATGTCTATCTTAAGCGCATTAGTAGTTGAAACTAAGAATTCTCCATTGGGCCAATCTATAAGCTCTGATATCCGTTCCCACGGCTTGTTCCGATTCCATAACCTTGTACCACTCGAGCGAGCAAAAAAAAAAAAGATTAAAAAAAAATAAAGACAGAGCGAGATGCCGAATCGAAACAACCGCGACGACTAGTGGCAGGAATGGCTGCCTACCTCTGAAACGCCTCCCAGGCTCGCCAAACTCTCGGCGCATATTCCTCCTGCAACCAGGATATAGGCATAACTATGTCCCCCTCTCCTTGGCGTGGATCTCTCAGAAACAATAGTCGAAAGCTCAGTGTCAAGTCAACGTTAGTAACTTGGTAAACAGATGGGTTTGCCCTGTTTCTGGTAATCGTAATCTGCTGTTGACAACCAGGTATCCATGCGCTTGCCCAGCGGGTTGTGACTCCTAGACGCCCCTCTCCCTGTTGCCTTTCTTCCCATCTCTGTATGATTATCGTCTGTTGAGCTGGGTCAAACTTTGCTAGCAGCACAATCTTGATGTCGTGATTTGAATCCCTAAACCAGTCTCTTGCTTTCCGCTGCATGTCCAGTAGAGTTTCGGAATATCCAGCTTCAATAACAATAGTTGGATATGAGCCCTCGGGGCGTGTATCCTCAGGGCTCCCAGATGCGTCTGGCTCTTTTCCTCCTCCTCCTCCACTACCGCCAGAGGAAGGCCGTATACTAGGATAAAACTCAATTCCTCTGACCAGCCAGTTCCCTCCTAAACCCATATTATCAATCTGATGGGTAATTTCTCTATCAAGAAAACCGTAGAGTCGCTCGTGTGGTCCAGAGGGAATTGTTGTAATTAAACACCGAGAGTCATCAGAATATGTTGAGATGCGGATCCTATGTTCATCAAACTTGTCAAGCAGCGTCTTGACAACCGCGGGAGGCACATCTAAATAATTGTAAGACACACGTCGGAAAGCTGTACAAAAGACTAATACATACCTGTAACACATAGCGCATCTGCTAACGTGGCATACTTTGCTCTTTTCAAGTCGTCGATACTAGTAAACCTAATTGTCGGCATCGAATAATTCGGTTGGCCCATTGATTGCTGCACGGCCATGGAGCTCTTGGACGACGCTGGTGCCGGTGCTGCTATAGGAGTCAGAGTTTCTTTCTGCTGCGAACCCACCGTGAAGTTGTGTGTGTGTGTGTGTGAGAGAGGAGATTCTTGATGCTTGAGGAAGGATGAAGGAGAAGAGAGAAGGGGGGGGGGGGGGGGGGTAGCTTTATAGGTAGTTAGTAGAAGAATACACCTTTGCTCATGCTTGTGTCACTTGGGTACTGTGATCCATAGACGTTCGAGCCTCCGTCAGTGATTCACTCAAGGCTCCTACGAGCGAAGGAGCCAAGGCCTTTGCTGGTAATCTGTAAATGGATGAATAAAGTGGCAACAAGGCTAATAGTATATTGCTTTATATAAGAACCTTAATGCGTGATTGTCCCCAACGTGAGAGGATTTCTACCTCGGCCCTTGTTTGAAGAATGTTGCTTCGTAAAAGCTCAGCTAGAGATGCTCCCACTTCAAGGCAAAAGAGCGCATTTGGCAAACGCTCATATAGGCCGTATTAAGGTTTTCGAGAGATTTCTCCACTCAAAACAGCCCATGTCTCTAGTCGTAGAAGGGATCATAACACTGCGTCACCATGTGCTCATAATTACCGATGATTAGGTTCCAACACCGCTGAGCCCATTGGGGCCAAATTTGAATGTTGCCTGGTTGAGACGGATAATCTAATCTATCCCTCTTCCACGCCCGAAGACAATGAGGGCGGAGAATAGCCACCAATGTGATAGCCCTGTTGCGGAAATACAGTACCGTGAAAAGTTCAGCCCGCCCCAATCCTCCACTTTTTGCTCACTGAGGCAAGTTGTGAATGGTTGAGATACACAGATATTGCTATACTCGCACCGAAGTATCGGGATTAGATCGCCACTGCCGAGCATTGCGAGAAGGCTGCCTTGGCAGATACGGCCCGACCCGGTGAAGTGATGAGGCTCTACATGGTAACGGATGCAGGGGGTCCTTTTGTTCAGCTCTTGGCAGCCAACCTGCATTATGCCCAGAAAAGTATTGGATGCCATGTTTTTAGCACCGTTTAGCAGCTCCTTGTGAGAATGCCCAGTTCCACTGTGAGATGAGAAATAACTTCAGATAAAGGACAAAGCAAGAGCATGTTCGGTTTGAGCGGGCTGGACAGCCCAAGATGGGTAGAGGTGTATGAAGCCCGGATTTTGAGCAGTGCTCAGCGCTCAGCGTTGCCCAGGCTGCGTACTCTAACCAGTGCCTTGTGGGCAAATTATTATGCATGTGAAATCCAGCATATGGTTCCAAAGAAGGGGGAAAAAAGGCTATCAAATAAAAGTCACAGTTAGGTAAAACGAGCCCCTTTGGTTCGCTGCTTCGTGAAGTAGCAAGTGTGCTATGCTTGACTGGTGGTGTAGCGAAATATTGGAGACAAAAGTATGCTTCATAATGCGATTAGCATGAAAAACTGCCAACAAACTAGGACGTCTCGTACGCCCGGTTAGCTCAATCGGTAGAGCGTGAGACTCTTAAGAGTTACACATTCTGAATGTAATCTCAAGGTTGCGGGTTCGACCCCCGCATTGGGCTTTTCCTATATCCAAAAAAGATTGAGAGAACGAGCGTTCATTTTTTTTTTGGCGTTCCTGGGAAATTTCTTCTTTTCTTACTCAAACCTTTCAGTGGAGCTTTTAATGATGTGCACCAAGTCATGCGCTAAATCAAGGGTTGCACCCAACCGCGATCCCTGTGGCCCATAGTGGACCAAGAATCCCCAGCCAATTATCTGACACGACTCTGGACGAAAAAGGCCGTGGCTTCTTCTCTCTCGAGATTCATCCGCTTTGATGCGCGCTTCCATTTCGTTTAATAGCCGAGGTGCCTGTTTTTTTTTTTTTTTTTTTTTTATTTAACGATGAATTGAATCTGGTTGATTGTATAGAACAGCAATCTGGATACTGTAGCCAGCTTGATTGATACCGATAGAAATCGCCAACCGCATATGTTGATTGGTACCTTATACTCTCCAGTTATAAAAGAGGTACCGACCGCTTCGCCCATGTCCGATCAATTTCGCACTCACATTCACATCGATGCTTTCTTTCCTTTGGTCCGATTCAAAATGCCATAATACTTACCTCGGCCGTACCTACAGGTAGTCTTTCAAGCTTCGCTCTTGCACACAAATGTACGTTTGCATGTATAACCTCAACACTTCCTTCCTCGCTGAGAATCACGTGTAGTCACCTGACGCACGGGTAGATGTCCTGCTTCGTCTGCTTCCTTAGGTACTTCCCTTCGATATCATCTTAGTATCTTCCATTAACTTGATTCTTGTATTCTACCATATCACATCCCATTTCTTGTGAGAGTCTGTGATTATTACGCAACCGGACCTGGCAGGCTACGATCCTACATCATAAAACAGACGACCATTCTGTATTCCAACCATCGCCTTTTACAAGTCCGAATAGTCATTGGTCTTTGGCGCTTCTCCAAGAGTGAGCAAGCTGGTTCCGATCTCTTCATAATGGTGAGTCTAACTCTCATCGTTCCATCTATAGCAGACAACATCTAATGTAGACCTCCCAGAACACCTGGATTGGACCACCATGTGTGCAAAGCACAGTGAAGCGGAAGGCAGTCTCTTCCTCTCAGCCTCGTCATCGGCTGCACAACACGTGATATTCAGACAAGGCTGAGTTTGTTTCGCAAACAGCGCGATTGAGCCGCCAATATCTGCTGCGCTGCAGGGCTATTTGGGATCTCTACTTGTCCTTTCGCCAAAGGGCAGCCTGCTACTATTCTCTGCTAATCTCTGCTCCTTTGCGGATACTTCATCGCATACTTGACGGGCTAGAATGATGGCGACTAAGACGCCCATTATTCTGAAGGGATTCTTCTTCAGCAGAGTCTCCTTGGAGCCGCTTCTCGGCTAATTTTTCTTTTTCGCCTGGAGAATCATGCCCGAGATGTTGGAAGAGCCACTCACACAACAACACGTATTAACAGACAATTAGTCGCAGGAGAATTGACACAAGAGGCGCAAAAAACCAATTTCATCATCTACCCAAAAGAATCGACTCAGTTCTAATACATCATGGGGTATATCATTATTGCCTCAAGTCTGTTTTCGTTTTCCATTTTCTGACAATATCAACAGAAAAAAAAAAGAATGGTCCTCCATCACAATGCAAAGACCAACACCAAATACTCCCCCGTTATCAATCAAGGACGTCGAGGTTATTAAAGTGAAGCAAGACGTTGAAGAGCCTCTCAGAGATTCCCCAGTGTTCCAGGCGGTGAAGCATGTGGAACGATTCTTGTATAAGTTTTTCAGTTCGACATCCGACCTGGATACCTGTACAAGACCCCATCTGGGCCGGGCCGCCGGATTGAAGCCAATTCTCGACGTCTTTCTCATCCTGAGGCCATCTGTCTACATGAAATGGTTCAACTCCTTCTACATCTCTTAGAGATCGGGGGCCGTATTTTGCAAACGCAAGTATGGTGAGATATGCCGTAAAGATGCGCAGGTTGTCGCAAGGTACAAACATTGCATATATCTTTGCTATTCTGATCATCTGGCCAGCGTGCCACACATACTGTCGAGATTTATGTGGGCGCTGTGCGAATTGTTCAATCAGCTTTTGCTGCGCCCAGCGCAAGGATGTGCGGCAGTTGGGTGACTGGCGCGAAGCGGCTGCACGAGCAATATACGTTATCAAGTCCATGACATCCGAGTACACTGTCAAGTGAGTATGATGGCGGATCAACATGGTTGAGCTATGGATTAAAGTCAGCGAATTGTCAAAGACGCAATTCTCTGCCGACTGAAGGGCGACTTGCCTGAAATTGAAGAGGTCCATCGTTGACAGAGGTTTTGAGATTGCAGCATCATGTACGGACTTGCCCAAAAAGCTGATGGACCAAAGCAATGACTCTGCCCTCTCTGTGGTAGCAGATCCCAGATCCAGGCCATGATGCCGGGCAGCCGCAATAGTGCTATCTCGTTGAGTTTGCCTCACGTACCCTCTCAAAATCCTCTCCAACACCTGGGTGCACAGACGTTTGCTCCAAGGAGAGATATGATCCGACAATACCTTTTTTGCCGCCGTCGCCGCCACGACAGTTGATACCTGTGGTCCCTCATCACGAAATGGTGATTGGAATCGGAGATCGGCCCAAGATTCCGCATCTGGAGCATTATATAACTCATCGGAGCATGGGAATCTCAGGGGTAGATCTCTCAGATCTATGGCACAGGGGCTGTTGGTGAGAAGGGAGAAACTGCAATCAAACTCGAACACAGCCCACGTCGTTCTGATTTCGAGCTCTCGTGCTACCCATGCGGTCCATTCGGCCTGCTCTGATCGAGTCGGTGCCACGTGCACCTGAGCTGGCCCATCTCGGCCACTCATGCCGGAACCCAACAGCTTCAGACTTTTCAGACTGTCAATGAGAAAGCTGCGGACTCCGTTAACCTGGCTGTGGATGTTTTCGTCACCGGACCCAAGCAAATATGCCTGGTGAAGACAAATGGCAGCCAAATGCATTATATCGCGGCTATTTCCAGTACGGCGAGTAGCCTGTCGACATTAGCATCTATACCGGCAAGAGATGGCCATGTAGTGAAGGCTTACCATGATGTTGAGCTCCGAGACGCACCGTGCGCTGATGTGATGCGCCTGGTAGACGACTTCATCATCCTCGTCGAAGACTGCGCCAATACAGGCCATTGCTCCGAGCACCACCATTGGGCACTTCGCAAACTCCCAGGTAGGAACATGAAAAACAGGCTGGATCTTTTGCCACTTGAGAAAGTAATTATCGACAAGTTGCCTTAGCAGCTCGATTCCAGGTACGAGGCCGAGCTCGGATAGCTCCAGAATCTGAGGAATACAGGGTTCCTTGAAAAGAAGCCCCAGGCTGTCTAGTGCTGCCACCAGGGAAGCATCAAGAGGAATTCCATCACCAGAGTCCCCTTGACTGCGTGAATGGGAATCATCGTTGATAAGTCTTTGAATGAGAGGCGTCTGCGGGCTCAGATACGCCACTTCAAAGTCCAGCCAGCTAAGGCTACCAGCTCGGACATTGACTTCTCCAGGAGCGGCTGATCTGGAAGACAGGCTGTCCGCACTGGTATCAATATCCATGGGAGGAAGTGGATGGGAGAGAAGAGCCAGAATGCTATCTGTTGGGCTATTCGGGCGTGGCCGAGGGGGGAGAGATAGGATGCTATCCGTTGGGCTATTCGGGCGTGGCGTGCTCCAACCAGCAGAAACATGGCCAGAAGTTGACCCTAGCGCTCCTTGTTGGATCGGTGTATCATCTTGTGGCCCTTTTTCTTCTGCCTGTTCCTGCTGCTGTGGAGATGTAGCAGGAGGAGGTACCGGTACAGCAGGCAGCGGAACCGCAATGACACACTCTGCAGCTTTACCATCGATTTTGCACCATTTGCAAGGAGCTCCCTTGCACGGCATCTTATAAAGCAGACAGCGCGCACAAGCGAATCGCTCATCAGTCTCCTTGAAGTGGTAGTCGTTGATGTGTATTTGGAGCCTCTCGTCGGTCGCGTATTTACGCCGACAATGGACACACCTGTGATTGCGCCGTCTAGCCTTCTCTCGCTCTCTCAGCTTGGCATGTATCTTACGGTGACGCTCCAAGTGTCGCCGGCTGGTGTATGCCACCGTACACTCATCGCATTGGTGTATGACGGCGTTGTCTTGTTTACCTGGTGCCATTCTTGCGTCGAAGCCACGTTATGCCGGATCCGTTCTGTCTTTCTTGCCAACATTAGCAGAGAGTTCGTACGAAGTACAATCTTGGGATGGTTCACAAGCAGAGACACTCAAAATGAGACCTCGGGATCCCCTTGCCTTCACAGGGGCAAAGCAGGGAGGCTAAGCGGAGTTGGCCAAGATGCAAGAACGGCGATGTTTTTTTTTTCAATTGTCAAAACAACGAATGACCAAAATGAAGGACAACAGAGTGCAGAAAGGAGGATGCAAAACAAGCTTTGGACTGGAGAAGGAATAGATTTTGGGAACGCCTCGCTACCTTTGCCTACCTTTTATACGAACTCTACCTACCTACTAGTAGGTATCTACCCAGGTACTGCTCCTACATTGCGAGAGCTGAAGCAGGGCACCGGTCTAGTCAATGGAAAGTCAACCATGGCAATAGCTCTCTGCATTTTCAGGTATGGACCGGTACCCTGCTCTCTCTCTTCTCTTCTCTACTCGACGCCGCACACGCCTGGCCCTTGACCTTGAACATACTTGTCTTACTAGCTTGCCATCTTTAATGCGTCTCTGTCCAAATCGGGTCTCGAGAGCGGCTGCTGCTGCTGCAATCGCGCGGCAGTGCTTGTGCTAGGCCAAAGTACGTGGCTGCTTCCACGTGCGCTACCAGCGGCCCAAAAAAACACCAGCCTCTCCGGTATTGGCTTTTCAGCGGGACAAGGACAGGGCCTCATGCATCTTGACAGTTCCTAGGCCTTCTTAATGGGCTTCAGAGTGTCTGAGCTCGCATCCCACAGCAGCATCAAATGCACTCTAGAGACGCTGGCGTCGCATCCGAGCCACATTGTCACACCTGGGTTCCACTGACGTGCGCTGACCGGTCTGCGAGGTGCGGGAAGAACAGGAATACAACAGGCACAGAGATATGCTCCTGGTCAGCAAGAAGGCGGCCACTTTCCAACCTTTTCAGGACCCGACCGGATTTGGTTTGCTTCTTGTCTCACGCCAGAGGTGTACACCCCTGGTCGATTCTTTCTTTTTTTATCTTTTATCTTTTTCTTTTATTGGTCCGTTGCTAGTTTGCACGGCTGATAGCTGAAAACCAAACCAAGGAATGACAGTCCTCGCTTGTTAAGCCCCTCAGACAGCAATCTCCGCCGCTGCTGAATGATTAGGACGGCACATCGCTGCATAAACGTAGGATTGTTGGGCTGGTAGGTAGGGTGGCATCGATCCCAAGTTGCAGTGCTCATCGGCCTGGATCGCTGACCATCCAGAGTAGCAATGATTAGAATGACCCGCACTTCCAGCCTGACCGGGGGTTGTTACGGAACGGCTAGGGGGGATATTATCCTCTCGTTCTTCTAGACCAGGCTCGGGTGAAGTGGTTTCATACCTTGCAGTATGAGATCTCAATGACATCAAAATCCCATGACTGATGCCCTGCCGCTTCTTTTTACGCGCTCTATCGGTCGAATTTCTACCATCAAGACAATACGGGCACCTTGACTGCAAGAGACGACTCAGGGAATAAGTAGCAACATATCGTACTCTGCCAACCAGGCCGGCCCCAATAAGCCGGTGTTTGCCTTGTCCATTGATGGGCTGCATCCTGGTTTCCTTCTAAGCCCTGGTGTGGTCCTATCACCGCCGTCGCTAGTGTGTTCAAACCAGGGAGTTCAGAGTAAGAGACAAATTTATGCCAGAGAGCTGCAGAAAAGGGACAACAACGCTTTTTCGAAGACGGAAGAAGCTCTCCTTCTCCAGTGGGAAGCGTAGTCTGCTATCTCATGACGCGAGGCAACATTGGCCATGCAGCAGGAACAGGGACAAGAACAGGACTAAACGCTCCCCGAGCAACACCCCAGTCAAAGGTGGTAAAATCCCACTCCTCCTTGTGAGTAGCTCGCAAGCTGGAACGGCGGCAAATCAAGCTCAAGCCCAAGACTTTGACACCGGGAAGGGCAAAATTACTGCTAAACACGACAGGAGATACGTGTCTCTCTTGATTTATTTTGCGCCTCGACTCAAATGTCATTGCGACAGTCGCAACCCCTATCACCAAATTTTCTTTCAAAGAGAGACCCCATAGACCAGGCTATTTCTTGGCATGGATGTTTTGTTGCTGGAGCGAGGCGGTTTGATTTTGGGGGGCTACAACTTTCACCAGATCTCACGACACTGATCTATGCAATATTCCACTCTAGATCTTCCCGGATCAATGGCTCTCTTTTGCTCGGGGCAACTCCACAAAACTTGCTATGTGGGCACAGTTCGCCATGAAGTGCCCGGGCTCACACAGGGGTGCATGTACCCTGATGAGATGCAAGCTGTGCCCCCGCCCCCCCTTCAACCGAACGGTTTTCAATACTACCTCCTGCTCAAGCAATATTCTCTCTTTGGATGGCTCTGGATGGAATGCAAGATGAAGACCAGTGAGGCATCACATTTGCATTAATCGAGTTACTGACTCTCTTCCTAAGCAGCCGCCCCAAGGCGACCTCTGTATTACCCAGTTGTAATAAATCTGTGTGCGATGCTGCATATGAACAAAATTGGTGTGGCACAGCGACACGACAGGCCGTCTCCTTGTACGAAGTACAGCACCGACGAACTACTTTTCCGCCAACCAAAACTATTTTTGCTGGAAGCCCCGGGAGAGTGTGGCCAAGAATGGGAATTGTGAACGCGACGCCGGGCTTGGTGGCCTCGTAGTTGACTTCAAACTACAAGTCGCTAACGTGGCATCCAGCAACACTATCTCTCATTCAACAGATGGAAGTGGCGTCTTGTTTCATGCTCACTTACCTGAATTCGAATGAGTTACACCAGAGAAGTTTCTCCAACAAAACGATACCCTACAGTGTCTGGCACCGCTATGCTGCTGCGGCTTTGGGCTTGCTCAAGTCCACCTGCAGGGGTGCCTAGCTCTAGGTCGGCCAGTTGGGTGGAACAGCCCTTTGCTATAATTCCTTCCGCCTTTTACCATTAAGAATGGAGATTTGCTGCCATTGTGGTAGAAGGGCGCCAGAGGCAACATGCATCAATAACTACGAGTAACATGTCTCGCTATCATCAGAGCAGAAAGGACTTCAGAGGGAGAAGACACAGATTGGACGGCGATTATTGAATCCCGAATATCAACCCAGCACTTTTCCCCGGACATTCTCTCATTTCTATTATGGATGTTGACTCTTGACTCTCTGTCAAGGAGCTGCGGAAGTCTTGCTTTTCCACTTGGGTGCTTTCACGAGGTCATCCACAGGTGTGATCTTGGTCCCTTTGAGAGAATATCCAGGGCAACCGGGAACAATTGTCAAGCTGATAGACACCGATTCTTCGAGTCATATCATACCAGGTCACTGACGCGGCGAACCTAAGGCAACATGGTGGCAATCGAAACGATAGTGTCATGCAACCAAGGCCCTCACTATTGAAAAAAAGAAAAGAAAAGAAAAGAAAGCATTGTGCCATTGCAGCTGACCTGCAAAATTTGGCGGGGATCCTTCCAACCAGACAGAAGCAACCAATATTCATCCAGGATCTCAAGCCATGTTGTCTAGAACATGCGAATGGCCTGGGTTGTTGGCCACCTCCTGCAGCTTAATGTATGGTTAGGGGGCAGCCAAGAGTCCCATCATAGTAGCAGGCAACGAATCAACGAGGAACAGTATACGAGGGGAACAATGAAAAGCGAGGTGCTTTGCGAGAGCCCGGGTCAACCGCATAAACCCTGCATCTCCCCCGGCATCTCTCAGCCATCCATTTCCTTCGCACTCTCGCATTGTCTTGGATATTGGTGGGCAGCAAGCTTGGATACGAGGGCCTGAGCATCAGAATTGGGCACTGGTGTACCGTACATGCGGCCAGAGTCTCAGTTGTTCATTTGGTTTTGCGCTTCTGTGCCCTCGCCTTTTCTTTGGCCTGAGAACAAGGATGTACGCCACAGCTGAAAGCCATTTCTGGACTCTGATATGAGTGGAGACCAGCATCAGAGAGTGTTCACTCGCAATGCTCTGTTTTACTGTTTTCCAGTCGTGGCATTTGAGGCCTTGAGAGAATGTGAGCTTGAGCAATTACTTGTATGCTTCAACTGCACCCATGTAGGAGATGAATAGTATACGTGTGGGGGTGGGGGGGCGAGGATCGGAGAAGAGAAGTACGATTGCATCAGAAGCTGCGAGCTACCTCTGTCGGTACACCTACTTACGAGTACTCTCTCGAGGCAGTTTATACCGAAGTTACCCAGACATGTCGGTAAATACAAGCTGCCTGTCTGCCTGCCTGTATACAGACAGTGCTGTTGGAGCTGCTTAGACGCGACACCTAAAGGAAATAAAAGACCGGTGAACGGATGAGACACACATCTGTGAGGGGGGGACAGAAGACAGAACGGCAAATGGCATCCGGCAGACGTGGCCAAATCCGCAAGGGAGAATCACTTTCCAACAGCGCATTATACATGCGACTACAGACCGACATGGCGAGAAGGCGTAATACCGCCAGGTGGGACTATACGAGGTCCCAATGAGGGAATGTTCTGCGCTGCGTGTACCTCATGGCACTGGCATACTGATGAGCCATTGTATCCCGGCGGAGAAGGTTTGGAGATGATATGATGGGGCAACTCTCAAAACAACAACTGACAGAGGCCGACATTCGGCAGCAGGAAGATGGTGCTGATGGCCTGGTCATCCAGCGCCACAACCATGGTTTTTTTGTGTGTGCGTTCTTTCATACCCGCCGCCGAGTATTACCGACCAATACCATATTCCAGTCATGTCAAGAAATTGAACCAGCCACGCCTATTATCTTTTAAGCGTAAACCAAAGCTACTGCATAGCGGCAGATCTACAAAATACACCGAGTGCCTACCGGTCTACAGGCCTGTCAAGCTTGGAAAGAGGCGCGCTGAACTTGGACAGGGTGCCAAGGTGGTTGATCTCCCCCGAGAAGCATCCGATTGCACCGATCTCTGGGTTGAGCTCCATCTAGGGCCATCGAGACTACCGTAACCGTCGATCATGGGCTGATAATGATACTCCCCGGCGTCAATAGCACCGGTGGTACGAAACAGAGCCTGCAAGGCACTGACTGGCCCGTCCGCGCTCTCTACCAGGATCAACGAACGACCTGTCGGATTCCTTGGCTCAGGCGGCGGGAAATAAGCGCTGCGGCTGACCAAGGCAAACTTTGAATACCATGTCGTCCAAGGCAAAACTCACCCACGGATGGCTCTCGCAGCCCGGGAAATGATTAACGAGATGGACTCACAGCAATTAGTAGATATCCCATCAAGGGGTTCGGCTGAGACTTCCGGCCGCGGGGCAAATTGCTTGCAGACCCGGGGGGAGACCACCAGATGGACTCGCAGTGTATAGCATTCATCATGGTCACTGATGGTTGAATGAGATTGAGCGGGCGAGACATGTACCCAATGGTGCTCGATAGGCCGCAGCAGTCGAATCATGGGCAGTGCTTGAGAGGCAAGGGGCTCTGAGTGGATAATGGGTTTGAACCGAGAACTGTGCCCGGAGAAGCCTGCCATGTCTTTGTTTGGTGTCAAAACTAACCACGACAATCCCGTGCTCGAGGGCCATGAGCCATGAGCCATGCCCCATGCTGGATATTCGATACTATACACTCTCTGTTACTGCCTACCATCTAGCTGGTAGCAAGTAGTATACTTGCTGGAGGGCAGAAGGCAGTCATATGAGCAGAGTACTGCCCAGAATTGGAAGAGGCGCCTCCAAAGTACTGTTCCAAAGTACTGTGCCTGGGTTCAGGCAAGGTACTACTAAGGTAGGGATGCTTAGAGTTTTTTTTGCTTTTTGCATTTACTTTTGCACACCGCCACCCGGATTCAATGCACTATGAGGCAGCATGGGCACTCCAGCACATTTGTACGGAGTACATGCAGTTCATTTACTGGCTACACTAGCCCCGGAAGGCAAACAGTCAGGTCAGGCAAGGAAGCAAGCTGAACGGCCGGCGAGACGAGTCGAAGAGAAGGCGTGCCAAGCAGAGAGAGAGAGGGGATTCCTTTTTTCTTGCTGCTGATTCGAATAGAATTCAGCCGAGCCAAACTGAAGCGGCTCGGTATTATTAGGGTGTTTCTTTTTTCTCGCCTTCTCTGGTGACGAGATTATGCGCACACACTCACAGCTGTTAATTAAACCTTGGGACCTTGGAAGTTGGAAGTTGTGGTTCGCGGTGCCTGGAAGTGGAAGTGGAAGTGGAGAGCAGAGCGGCCCGAAGGGATACTTGCGGGGCGGTGCCCAAAGAGGCTGAACCACTGGTCACTTTTCTGGTCGTTTTCAGTTGAGTTGGGGAGAGGGGCAAGACAAAGAGGAAGAATGAAGGGGGGAAAAAACTTGGAGCTACGAGGGTCACCTGCGTCATTCCGTGGTAAGGTACCTACTTGCGCCATCCATTGCACTGAGGCTAATAGTGGGATGGGGAGAAAAAGAGACGAGAGGCGGGAGGCAGAAAAAAAAAGAAGGCAGAAAAAGGCAGAAGAGACAGGCAGACAGACAGACAGACAGACAGAGGGGGGCACATGCTCGTGAGGATTTGACGGCTGCATGGGGGTTTGGATGCACAACAGTAAGTAAGTATGCCTGTATACCCTACCTAGAGCTAGGTACGGGCATTGTTGTCTACCTAGGAGGTAAGTTTGTTTCGGCATCTACCTACTAACCTTTGAATTAAACTTATCCAGGCGCTGCTGAACTGGCTTGACTGATGAAGCCGGCAGTCATGTGTCAGTCAGTGTCAGTATCAGTGTCAATCATGTGGCAAGTACCGAACAAGTACCGCACCTACCGTGTTAGCACCGCTGGGTACCCCATCACAACCTGGAACCTTGCCCCATTGCGAAAAGCTTTCCATTCAGCACTTCAATTCTCCATCACTCGACTCGACTCACTGCTCCCAATTTTCCCCCTCTCATGACAGAACATCCCGCGTTCGTCTTGGAATTACTAGCCGCACTCCTTTTGGCTGCTACATGGCGCCCAACTAAACCCCATTTCCCCCTTTTCTTCTTCTTTCTTCTTCCTTCTTTTTCACCTTGCTTGTGTCGCCGACCAAATCACCGATCCGCGACCTCTCACTCGTCCGTCGAACAGGCTGGGGGGGGGGGGGGGGTGCTAAATTGGCCACTCACTCACTCGCTCGCTCGCTGTATGGCGTCCCGCGTACAATCCCCCGGTCTCGAGTCCAGCCGAAGCTGCTCCCTGCATTACTAGCATCTCATTAGGCGCGCATGGCCTTGCGCTGCACCATCCCGTCTCATGGCGCCGGTCACCCTCGCCTTGTGCCGCTCCTGGTGACAGCTCTGTACTCATACTCGTCCCTCTGGTCTTGAAGCTCAGTCTGGGGGCTCGCGCTGGACACTTGGACAAGCGTGGCAAGTGTGTCTCGGGTTCTAATACTCGCCAGCTAGTCACCGGCTCGTGAGGTTTTGGGCCATCCAGACACGCAAGAGAGCACCTCGTCACAGACAACGCACAGCTATATAAGAAGCCTCTCGTCTGCCGGCATTGGCTGGGGAAATCCTTGTGCGCCAAGTCAGTCACTTCACATACGTCTCAACGCCGCTCTGTATGCGTCACCGTTCACACACTTATTGTTCAGCTCTTGTTTCCCCGGTATATACGAAACCAAGCGTCATTCATCCTCGATTCCCCCGCTCTCACCTGCTGGCTACTACCTTAGTAGTAGGTAGACAACAGATACCCGTTTTACCTACTCAATAGGGCAATCCTGTACGAGTACACTAATCGCAGAAAAAACCGACGCCTTGCCGACCAAAGACCGATCTGGCTTGAGGTTGCATCTGCCCTACGCCAGTTGCCTTTTTTATTTCTGCCTCTTTTGCTTGTACTTGAACGTCGGCCTTACTCTTGTACCTGCGTTGTTTCTGCGTCTCAGCTTGCATCTTCTGCGTCACCTTATATCACATTATATCACATCATCATTTCTCCCCCATTCTACAAATCTCAGTTCATACCTGCCTGAATTCTGGTGTTTGCGCCTTGAGAGATTCAAGGCTTCAAAATTCGCATTGCACGATTCACAGAGGCTATACATACGCTCACATATACACCAAAGAGTCCTTGTTGGTGTCGGTCATATATTGAGCCACTTAGCCACTCCGCACTATCATTTCCGCTACTCGAATCACGACATTCAGACACCGAACAAGGAACCCAAGCCACTTGCCGCGTTCAAAACAAAGATACACGTCAACAAGGTCTGGCCACTGCGGCACTGCTATACTGTCTTCCGCAGAATCGGGCAGCATATTAGCCGCTGTTTCTTGACCGAGCTTCTCGCCCCGAACTGCCGAGCTGAGCTTCAATCCAATTACAACCAAGCAAGCTCTCCAACGTCTTTGCTTCTCGGGCTATATCAAGCCACACCGGTTTGGCTGATATCCGTCCAAAGTATCACCGCGCGAGTTTCTTCCTTGTTTAGCAAGCGCCGTCAAACGTCTTTGTTACCCTGTGTTTAGATATTTCTTCCCATCCCCATCCCCTTCCGCCTTCGTCTCATTCTCTTCCTCTTCATTGCATCTTCCGTGTACCTGACGGCAGCTATCAAGCTTTCCCCCCCCCTTCTTGTTCCACATGGCTGGCAGAACGAATCGACCTGTCTGGGAAACCTCAGACGTGGACCGGAAGCCCGTGTCGTTGTTCAGGTCGGATCAGACGAGACGGTCCCCAAACGGCACGGACGCCTTCTTGCCCTCTGGGGCCGTCGAACATCGTCCAGATCCTGGGCCCAGCCGGCCTCCAAACGGCTATAGCACCATGAGTGGCAACGGCAGCAATAGTACAAGTGGCACCATCACTGGCAATGGCAGATACAATGGCAGAGCCACGAGTCTCCTTTCCGATCACGAGATTGCCGCTGCCTTTCGTTTTACTCATGGCTATGACTACGAAGACCACAGGGGCACTCCCTTGCCCCCGCTGTCAACGTTGGCTTTGATGGATCCCAACTTGGGCAAATATCTTGCATATAGTCCTTATCGCGTCAGCCCGCCAAGTCCATCAAGGGGACATCGCTTGCAGAGCCCCTTTGCTCCCGTTTACCCCCCGCCCATGGCTACTGTAGCTCCTCCTGAACTCGTTGCTGGAGAACGTCCCACGGTCTCGCCGCCGCGTACGTCGGGAAATGCTACCACGGACTGTCGTTGTCTCACTTGCTCCGGTGGTACAACGGCCAAGTGCTTCCAGTGTCGATTGGCTCGGCAGTACGAGCTATTGAACACGGCTTGGGAAGATGAGCGCGCTCGTTCTGAGCAGGCTCGGCATCGTATGGAAAGCATTCTTCGAGAAGAGGCCAGAATCACTGTGGACTATTACCGTGAAGTGTGGGATGCTGAAAAGACGCAGCTAAAAGCTGATGTTGCCTATCTCAGCGAGCAGGTTAGGACGCTGGGAGATGAAAACCTAGTACTCAGGGGCAGGCTCGCAGATCAGGTTCAAGCTGGCGAGCCAATCATATACCAAGGCAGCTTCCAAGGCAATACGCCTCTGGTTGACGGCAGCCCTCCTTCGCCATCCATCCCGAGTCCTCTTTCGCCAATTCTCGGCAGTCCTCTTTCGCCTCCTCCGCCCGTGGCTAGGAGGCAAAGCAGCGGCGCCGGTAGCTCCGATGGCGCCCGGGACAACCGCCGGGTGTCCGGGCTGCCGGGCTGCTACTCTCATCTTTTCGGCTTTGTTTTACCGGCGTCCCCTCAGATGCCAACACATCGAAACCCGTCGCCTCTGGGTAGATCTGTGTCTCCTCCTCCGGTTTCAGCGCCTTCAACAATTCCATCTACGCGCATTTCCATGTCTCCTCAGCCCGGACATGAGACCATCCCGATAAGCCCGACTTTCTCGCCCTTCTTGCCTTCTTCACCCTATCCAGGCGCAGGGGCGGCGAGCGGTGGCGTCTCGACGCCGGTGAGAAGCCCCAAGAGGCCGCTTTCCGTCATCGATGTCCACGAGCTTGATCCAAAACTTGAGGGCATTTCTCTCAGGGCAAGCACCGTCCGAAAGACCACATTCGAGGAAGCTCCTCCAGATGGGTCTCCTCCTAGCAAAAGGCGACGTAGCTTGTCTCATGACTATTACATTGTCACCAATGTGCACGGAGAGGATGAAGTAAAGGATGCGAAGAAGACCGAGTATGAGGAGTATAGGGAGGATGCGGAGCGACGGCTCACCATGTATGCCGGATATACTCCCAGCTGCTATTCGCCCTCTTCGCCGTCTGAGACTGTGTTGTTGCGCGGCCAAGGCAGCGTAACTCCAACTGCTTCTTCTTCTTTCCTTGCTGAAAGGCACGACTCTCCCGAGACAGAAGATCGCAGTGTGACTGCAACTGCGACAGAAGAGGTGGGCGAGAGTAGCGGGGCCTCGTACCCCGATCTTTCCAATCACCTCAGGCGAGCAGATTCATCGGGAGCCCTCTCAGCGGCTTCGGGCGATGCTCCTCTCAAGGGCCCTTTGATGATCAAGAACATTCCCGCTCAGGATGAGCTCTTTCTCGCTGCCTTGAACGAAAGACTCGAGCCAATTAGCCAGGGGCAAGATGCCCTTCCTAGGGCCGTGCAGACACCTGTTGCAGTGCCGGCGTCGTTGTCAGCGGTGCATGGCGAGCCTTTTGATGGTGCGGATGCCAGCCAGACTACAGCGCCCGACAACACGGATATATCGGGGACACAGTCGGAAACCGACGAGGAACATGATGGTGTCCATGTAGAAATGGACCGGCCCATTCCCTCCACTTGGCCAGTACCAAACAACGATGGCCAAAAGAGGGACGTCCATGATCCACCAAAGCGACCCGCGTATCGCATCAAATGGGCTGAGGAGCCGGGGTATGCGTATGACGGAACTTCAATCAAAGCGGAACCCAGCGATTATCCATTTTCCTATGAATATGATGACGAAGATTTGCCCGCCCAAGTTGAAGCATCCCCAACAATTCCTGTCAAAACGGAAGATTCAGACGACGAGAGTGATGGCAGGAACTCGGAGCCCGAGGTCGCCATCAAGTTTAAATCGACGAGCAACTTTGGGGCTCCCTTTGGGAGGAGGTAGAGCACTGTCCAAGGGAAGCCCAAGAGCTATGTAGACAAGCGCTGCTTTTTGGGTGATGTTTGGTCTTTGTTAGTGGCCGCGGCTATCTTTTGGTTCACTAGCATCAGCATATACCTATATATATACATAAGTTGATAGATTGGGTGTTTTTATTACCGATGATCGGTAACGGGCTGGGTTTGGACTTGGACTGGAAGAGTTGGGATTTGGGTTGTTCATGGAACTATTGAGCTTGGCGAGATCATGCCGGGCTCAATTTGGTACATTTCTTTTGTTGGGTGTGTTTATATCTGCTTCGTACTTGGTAGTTGTCGAATCTGGTGTTTATACTGCATAAGTGGATGGCTAATGCTAAATGAGAGGGACTATAGATGAAGTCTCTTCTTGTTGAAAGTGCCTAATATATCATCCCTCATGATTAATACATTTTGGTGAATACATTTTGGTGAATACATTTTGGTTGAGGATTGACAGTCAAGACGAATATCGCAAGCCGGTTATCCAGCATCCTACCAATTACGAACCCAATATGAAGCATTTCCGTGGCGAAACGCAAGAAAAGGGGTCTACCATTATCTCCATCTTTCACCAGCATCAGGTGCTCTCTCACTTTCATCCTTTCGCGCTACCGTTACTAACTTTGAGACACGGGATGCTAGATACCCAACCTGGAACGTTAGCGGGAAAAATCCCGTGTCAGTGAAAGCAGGTAGGCATGGTGTACGCCTCGTTGGAGTTGAGTTATGCAAAGACGTGCCGTGGACTGCGAGGACTATCCACGATGAATAGGTACAAAGGTAGTGTCATTCTCTACTACTAATGTACTCTGTACAGCTAGCTGCCTGCAACACTGTGCCCTTTTTACAGAGTAGACGCATCATTTTCTGCGCCGCCCAGGAGCCGTCCTTGGAAGTTTAGCTTGATGTTTCAACCTGACAATGCAGGGAGACGTGTGGTGTGGCTTGAGCTTGTCTTTGGTTTGGTGTGTGTAAGTGCGGAGTATGGAGTTGAGCATCGCGCAATTAGCACCAGGCGCTCTGTGTCCCAAGTACTACGGTCTTTGATTAGGTACCGGTTTGCATGTTATGTATGGCCTGTTATGCGACGGATCTCATTTGTCGTTTTCTTTTCTTTTTCCTTTTCCTTTTTCTTCCTTTTTCCTCTCTCTTGGCTGTGTCAGAGGGGGCGGCAACCCCCTCGAATCCTTGCAGAAGCAACAAGAAAAAAGAAAGGAAAATGAGAAGGAAAAAGAAAAAAAGAAAGAGAGGCAATCGGCCATCTTGTGCCGTCCCCGAAGCCAAGGAAAAATGCGGCCCATCCACCCATCCCGCTCCCTCATAGCGTCAGGTGAAGTGAAGTGAATCTTGTCAGTCAGACTCACGGCTAATGCAGGCTGGGCCGGGCCGGGTGCTGCTACCGCCGTGATACTTTACAATCTGGGCTTGTGTCTGCGAAAGAGAGAGGGTCTGCCTGCGGTTCCCGTGTACTGCTGGTCACTGTCACTTCTGGCCAACCGCCGCTCTAGAGCTGGTGCCACCCGATCTCATTCTCATTCTCATTTTCACTCACATTCTCATTCTCACTCTCATTTCCATATATTTTTTGTTTACCCCAGCCTTTAATTAGTGCCTGCCAATCATGCTGCGGGTCTCAGCTTGCAGTGCCCGGGGGCAGGTGGTACGTACCTGGTTGTATCAGAGGTACTTGCACTTTGTCCGGCATTGCTTTTTCGGTTATCAGGTCTTGGTCTTGGTCACGTTCTTCCCGTCTCTTCGTCTTTTCCATATCTGTTGTGTCTTTCTTCCTCATTCTCTCTCTTTTCTCTTCCTCATCTTGTTCTTCCACAAGACAAACGGGAACGAAAAAAAAAAACTAACAGTAGATTGTCGTGTATCAGTCGTCCTCGACGGCCGATGCCAACGATTCCAACAGTACTGCTTCTTCTTCGTCTTCTTCTTCGTCTTCGTCTCCCTCTTCTTCATCTTCTGCTGCTTCCTCTCCAATGTCTTCAACTGGCAAGCCGGCATCATCTCGAATTGCCAAATTGTCCATCTACGGCATTGCTCGCCAGCACTGCGGAGAAGAGCTCATCATTAACCCCATTCGATGGACTGCCCGTCACCTCAAGCTCCTGCGATGCTCGTTCGAAAGACTGCTCCCTGAGCCATTGACTCCAGCCGCGTACGCAGTGACAGAAGCTGATTACACAGAGGAGCGTAGTGGCACGCCCTACCTACACGAGTTCTTCCACTACTACTACAAGGCCCAATTTCGAGAACAGGGCATCAGGCTGCTTTTAACGGCTGATGGATGCCCCTTGATTGCTTAGTTTGTTCCTTCTTAACTTGCCCGCCCGATCAAGTTGACTGACCATTCTCATCAGTGACGCTCTCGGCCTGTATTTCAATGGCGGTGTCATCAAGAGGCTGCAATGTATCAGCCTGTGTCTTCGCAGCTCCACGCATCAGACACTTCGGTACCAACGGCCACTGGTAGCCTTGATCGACCGCGACCACGTTCTGGCGAGACGAAGGCAGTCGGTTAGCTACCGATTGATGCGCTTCAATCCTCCCATCATCCGCTTGTTCAACAACAGGTGGAGGAAAGTCTGCCCGCCTCATCCAGTATACGATCCGTACATCGTCACGCTCCTCATTGGTGTAGCACAGCAGAAACGGAGGCATTTCCAAGAAATCAACTGCAATCGAGAAGCTTCAAAGGGCACCATCTTCGTATGTCACCTACCCCTATGCTCATCTTATTTCCATGTCTCTTGGGACTAACACTTTTGCGTTTTCGCAAATCCAGTCTCAGGTCTTGCACACGTTTTACTCAAAGGGCCAATGTGAAGTCGTCGGAGAGGAGGCCTTCAATGGCTGGATGTATCTCTACCAGGCCAACATCCCCATATCGTTTTTGGACATGTTCGACGACCCCAAGTATGCGCCATCAACGCCGCCATCCGTCTCGGTCCAGGTCATCACAATCCGCTACAGCCCACTAGCTACCTTGCGTGCTCGGCTGCTGGAACTTATGCTTCCAGAAAGGTTGGTCTCAGAAACTTACGGTCTTTCAGCCAGAGGACAGAAGCGAAGATACGACGGTCAAGGTTATACTCAGCCGGCGCAACGAGAAGCCCCTGCAGGAGAAAAAGCATGCTCAAACAGTTGCTGTATACCCACTTAAGCTCAGCCCTGATCAACCATCATGCATCAGCACGCTGAACACGCTTAGACCACTTCAGAGGCTCAAGCACTTGTCAAGGGATGCCGTCATCTCTCGGCTGCCAAGCCAGCTGAGCACTGCCACCCTCCGTCAGGACGGGAAAGCTTTTCTTCTTCTTCTTCTACAATATATGTATATCAGAGCGGGTTTGGCCAAGGTAACATGGCCATATACGAAGGATCGGAGTCCATGCCGGATAGATTGGAAGACCATAGGAGCCCGCCCGTGCACGGTATTGGACTTTCCCGCCCGCCAATGAATGGTAGTTTGGCCTATTAGCCAACCAGCCCGGTGGGCGGTAAGTCTCTGCCAGATGATAATAATAATAAAAGTATGATATCGTTTTTACTACCTGGACCAAGATGCCCGGGCTGAAGAGCTAGTCTGGGGTCCTTATGCAGGGCACTTGTGACCCCAGCCGCGGCCTAGCTCAACATAGTACACGCAAGGGAGAGAGAGGGGAAGAAGGAAAAAGAAAAACGGAAAAAGCAAATACTGCTTGGGCAAGTAAGTGTGCCTCCATGCCCGTTCGCCAAATATTGCCCCATTGTGTTAATCGATGTCTCATGATGAATGGCGTCTCCCTCTAAGAGGAATGGCGCCGTTGCGTATCATTTGCATTGTCTCACGAGCTCCCTTGACAACAGCCCAGCGAACCAATCACTTGGCCAAGACGTGATTTGGAAAAAAGAAACACAACTTGAGAGGCGGCCCGCGACCGCTCTCGGGCAAGATGGGTGTCCCAAGACCAAGACGGGAAGACACTCAAGAGAGTATGAGATATTGTGCCGCCCAGCTGCGGCCTGCCGACCGAAAGAGGCTGCGAACAAACACTGCTTACATGGCGTAGAGAAACAAGCTTCAAGGATTTCCCAAGCGTCGAATGATTCCGGTTGACTGATTCCGGGAGCTCGGAAGATTATCAGAGGGTATCCTCTCTCTCATTCAAGACGGTAGTAAGGAGCAGTGGTGCCTTGATCACTCTGCCACCATGTCTTACCGGATCGGCACCGTCTGATAACGCTGCTGCTAGCCATGCTCTTGGAAACGCCGATGGCGAGGTGAATCTTGATGGCCCCTGCTGGGCTGAAAGGTGGGAGGCGGGAGGCGGGAGGCGGGAGGCGGGAGGCAGGCAGGCGGTGGGAAAACACGGCCGGTCTGCAACTATGATGTGTATGTGATGGGCGGTATTGTGCTCTCTTTCCACCCCTTGGCGGGTAAGGGCATCGGACGCTTGCACTCGAGCCGGAAGTCCTACGCTGGTGACGCTCAAAGCCCTACTCTTGCTTGCTTGCTTGCTCGCTTGCTTGCTTGCTCGCTTTCTTGCTTGCTCGCTTTCTTGCTTGCTCGCTTGCTTTCTTGCTCGCTTGCTCAGTGTATGCTGTTTCATCCGCAATGGTCGTAGCTCAAAAAAGAGAAAGACGTGGTTTCACACACGGTCCAATCGTGAGAAGCCTCGTTGTTTCAATAAAGCTGGTGGAGAGGCCCGAAATCGTGCAAGATCAGCATCTGTCTATCTATGATGCTGGCCATGATTATCGCCGAAGGACCCCTAGTTTGCTATCTCGCTGCAGGTCGAGATCGAGGCCCCCCATCGGTCTGACAGCATCCGGATCAGCAGCGAGACAGAAAGATGTGAATACACAAATATGGATACCAAGGATCCCATCTGACGTCGAGAGGACATACTTGTACATGCACGGCACAGGGCAGTCAATTCACCTGACCAGGTGAGTGATCCAGCGTGGAGGCGTTGTCCAATGGATGAACGAGATGACCTGAACTCTCCCTGCATAATATCATCTCACCTGACGCAATCTTGTCCAAGATAAGTGTGAATTCCCAGCGCACATATGTAGCATTCTCCACATGCCGGCTCTACGGAATACCACTTGCATGCAAACTACTGGGTAACTTGGGAGGAGAAAGAAACATACCAGCATACCTGGTAGGAGTATACTGGATTGCCCGCCCACCAGAGGTAAGCTCGTTGAAGTCGCCAAAGGGGAGCCTGACGTAAAAAGGAAATGAACATTTCTATTATTCTTTGCTACCCTAAACATGATGGCATATGGATAACGACCAAAGTATGCCACCATCCCCCCAGCAATAACACTCCAAAAACGCCTGCCGCAAACGCATGAAACCAAGAAAGCGTGAATGAGGGAGTGGGATGGCTAGATTAGATGAAGAAGCGGGCTACATCGGGTAAGCTCGAGACGGAACAGTCATGGGATTCTTTCTCTTCTGCTTGGAGATTCTATTCATTGGCATAATTAGACACCCATGGTGAAGTCGTGCTCGATACCAGGCGTAACGCTAGCCATGAACTGTTGATACCCAAAACGATTAGCATTTGTCAAATCTTTCAGGAAAGGGAAAGAAGGAATATCCAGCGCAGGAACAAGACCGGAACAACGCACTTTTAAGAATACAACCAGATACTGGTCTACTCGGATGGCAACCTCCTGGTCATCCACCTCGTTCTCCTGCACCTCTTCCCACTCGTCCTTGTCAGCGGCCTCCTGAGCGCCCTTGACGTCCAGATTCTGCAGTTCGCTGGCCAGGCCCTCGACGTCCTTTCCATCGACCGAGTGCTTCTTGCCCGCTTTCAGCCTCTCCCTGCGAAGGCGCAGCGCAGCATCGGCACGGTCCAGCAGCGACTTCATGACGGGCGCGTGCTTGCAGGGGTGGACGCTGGCCATGCGGACGTGGTTGGCGAAGAAGGGGAACTCCTCGAGCGTCACCGTCTTGTCTTTGTAGTCGCCGACAATGTCCTCCATCATTTTCATGGGCGGCAGAGGGTGGCCGCTCGCCTGGTAGCCGGAGAGGTAGAGGCGCGGCGTTCGGTAGTAGGGCGTGTACATGATGTAGAGGTTATACGTGCGTCGAGCGCTGTGAAGAAGAAGAAGAAGAAGAAGAAGATGAGGTTAGCAACATGATTCCGGTGATGACGAGATGCTGGCGGTGAGTGGCGAAACTGGGGAGAACAAGAGAGAGAGAGAGATCTTCAGCTTACGTGTTGCCAGGCTCGATGCGAAGAACGGCATCGTCTTCCTCCTCATCCTCCATATCCGGGATGTCGTCGTCCAGCCCGTACAGGTCGTCGTCGCCGACGTTGCCCGAATCGTCCACCGTCTTGACCTCGCGCGCCTTGAGCGGCTGGGAGCTCGCCAGGCCGCCGGTGCGGAGCCAGCCGTCGTCGTCAGCGGCATCGGCCTTGTTCTTGAAGTCGTCGCCGTCGTTGATGATGGACTCTTCGTGGGCGGCGTCGCCGGCGAAGTCGTCGTTGAGGCGGCGGTGGCAGGGGACGTTTCGCGTGACGAGGAACTGCTTGCCGGGGGGCAGGTAGCTGGCGCGGAGGGACTCGTTGTCGGCGTCGCTCCAGGACCAGGTCGGGAACTTGTAGACGAGGTAGTCTCCGGCGGCGACGAACTCTTCGGGGGTGATTTGGCCGGTGTTGCGGAAGGTCGAGGTGTGCGTGACGGGGGTGTAGCGATCCCTCAGCGTGTTGACTGTCGAGTAGAGGTAGTTCATCGTGACGGCGATGATGATGATGATGACGAAGTGGAAGCTGTCACTGGGCGTCTTGGGACGGGAGTTTAAAAAAGTAACGCGTGGATATCAATATGAGCTACTTCGACAGCGGGCAAAGGTATGTTTGTTTCAAGGTGTCGTTGAGTTGTAAAGATGAAGAAGGAAAAGGAGAATCTCGGACTGGAGAATCTATGAAGAGCCTCGGGGACACGGTGGGAAGAGCACAAGGCAGCAAAACGAGGTTATCGAGACGGCCAGGGCAGTTGACCCAGAGCGAGCATGTGATGTGGTGGGAGAGAGAGAAAAGGGTTGATGACTCAAGGGACCGTGATCTGCTTTTTGCGAAAACCTTGTGCTAATTCAGGCAGCCTGTTTGTATGTACTTGTATGTCTTTTTTGGTTTTGAGGGGCTTTGGCTTTGGCTTTGGGGGATGCGATCACATGGCGGGGCGGTCGAGGCTGATGTGCCGGGAGTGGTCTAGCCTAGGGTGTGCCTAATCTTATCGGTGACAGCATCGATGGTTTTAGGGGGAGCTTTGCTTTGCTGGGTTGGATGAGGAACATGCGCCGGCGGGTTTTGTTACCTTGAGTTTGTTTGTTTATTGATTATTAATTCACCAACACAGTGGGAGAATATCAGGGTTTGAAGTTTGGAATAATAGCGTGTGCTGATGCAGTGAATTTATTGTATGTGTAGCTTTTGGCCTTGGAGAAGCTGCTCCAATGTAAGATCAACGCCGTGTCTATCCGCAAAAAAATATGTACCCTTTTCCGGTCTCTCTCTCTTTATATCCTTGTTTATATACACAATGAAACATGATCCATTCATTCATTTCATTCCTCTTCTTCTTCCTCTTCATCACTCACTTCTTCCCCTCTCTCAATGGCTTCCTGTCTCCTCTTTGCCGCCCTCTCTCGCTTCTTCTCCAGCAGCTTCTTCAGTCTCGTCGCCGAGTTAAACACGCCATTCGTCCCTGATCCGCATGCCGCACACGTTGGGTCTCTCCTGTATCTCTGAAGAGCGCACGGCAAGCAAAAGTAGTGCCCACACCTTGTGACAATCGGCTCCTTGTAGGATTCCTGGCAGATGATGCAGGCAAACGGAATGCTCTCGAGAATCGCATCGTCGTCCTCGTCCTCATCCTCTGCCTTTGACTTGCTCCGGTTCGCGCTGGCCACCACGGTTCCTCCGAGGTTCTTCTTGCCCTTGGTGACTTTTTCCCATTCCTGATCCAATTGCCATCCTGCCTTGAGATCATCTCGAGAATGCAGGTACTGACAATTATCACCGTAACCGCAAAACCCGGTGATGCGGTAACTATCGTGGTATCAGTCAGTATGTGGTAAACGAAACGGCCAAAGGGTCATATACTAACTCTTTACACGTATCAGGGGCGTAGTCCGTTATCGTGACGGTTCTGATGTTTGTAGGCGCCTTGACAGGGCCAACAGTCTTGCGGGGAGCGTCCGGGTTCTTTTGTATAAATGAAGTCTGGTTCGCCAGTCCCTTGTATGTGCCATCGGGCTGGTCGTCCTTTGAAGCTCGAGCCGAGCCGAGGAGGTTCTTCGCCGACAGCGCGTCCCTTGCGTTTTCGTCGTACCAGTTGCTCTGCTTGGTCGCGTCGTTGCTGTCGGCAATGGGCACGCTTCTGTCTGCCGTGAAGACCGCAGAGCCGCCGTCCTGGTTGCTGGGCGCGGCTCCCCTTGCAGCGGCGGTGACGACGGCCGTCTTCTTGCGCCGCTTGACTCTCTGGCCGGCCTCGTCTTCTGAGGATGAATAGTCGCTGTCGCTGTCGCTGGCGGCCGGGGGAGGAGTTGCCGGTCGCTTGCGCAGGTTCGCCTTGCCCTTTGCGCCTCGCTTCTTGAAGAGAGCGACTGGTGCGGTGCCGGTCTCGGCGTCTGCCATTGTTTTCTTTGTGTCGGGTGTGATTGAATGCAGTGAGCTTTGGAAGAATTCGACGAATTGTGCGAGATATCGTTTGAATGTAGACAATTGCAAGAATTATTGGTTGAGAGCGATGTTGGTAGTTGAAGATTTGATATCGGGAATGTTTTTTTTGAACTGTCACAGTATGGCTGGCAATTGCTTGCCTGCCGTAGAAATTCATCGATACAAGTGGAAATGTGGGGCGCGTTTGTCACCCGCGGAGCTCACCGATTGGGTAAGGCGAGTGGCAAGAAGAACGTCAAGACAAAGTACATATACCTAAGACACATGGCGGAATCACAAGACGGCTTACACATCATTCAGCTTGATGAACAGTCCAATGAATTTAATCAAATGTTCAAATCATAGCAGAGATCTACCTACTATAGTTAGCTTGTTGCTTTGAAGATAATTCACGCTGATACATGGGACAAGGACAGCCCGCAGATGGAGCATCAACAGGGGAAGGCTCTTACACACATGCCGACTTGATACACTGCTGAATACATATAGAAGAACTCAAGGCCAAATGAATCTCAGCCCTGTACAATACCAGGCCCACTGGCTGATGGATCAGATACAATTGACCATTTACATTCACAAGGAGAGCTCAGGACAACAGGCATAAAAATTCCCATTGATATCTGCCATGTAATGAGTGACTCTACATACATCCCTATCCCGCTCGCAAATACACCATTAAATCCTCCACCATGAACCTTTACCCACCCTTTCCCATCCGTTTCCTCCTATAATCAACCATACCCGTCCATTTCAATCCATTTCCAGCCATATCTACCAGTTGTCATCCAATATCCTCCGATTTGCGAGCCCCTCGATACCGGTGTGTGTGAACCCCGTGATGCCGTGGACAGGGTTCACCATCCAAGTGCAAAGGGCACTCTACTGGGTACCGATGGGCTTCTGGCAAAGAACACCCTGATCGGCCTTGCACAAGAGATCAAATCAGCATTTATACCTCAACGTTATGCGCTCTTGCTCATTACTCTATGGGAATACTTACAACGGGAGCCACGCAGCAAAGGGGCTGTTTGCCCTTGGAAGCACAGTGGGCCTGGAAAAAGGGACCACTGGAAAGGGCGGCGGTGGCTGTAGTGCGTTATTCAGTGAAACGCTCGACGGCGGAATCTCTTCTAGGAAAGAGGAGATAGACTTACGAGTGCTGCAATCAACACCAACGAGGTCGAGGACGCTGGTGGCGCAGCAGAGAGGGTTGGAGAAGAGGCCATCAGGGCAGACAGCAGCCATGGCGCTGGTAGCGAAGAGAGCAGCGACGGCGAAGAACTTCATTTTGAAGGTGTTGACGGTTGGTATACAACAAAAAGTTGATAGAAGAGTGTGTGTGTGTGAGAGGGTGGTGGTTGTGGTAAGAGAAGATGTTGATGAGGATGAGGAAAGGAAGTCGTTTGAAGATGGGGAAGAAGGTCGACTTTATACCCTTTTCTCTCCTTGATTGCCTCCCGAGTCCCACGAGATATATCACCGCCATCTCTTCCATTCGATCCATCTCGGACCAAAGTTGACGGCCGTGCTTGGATGTCCGTATGCAGGGAGAGGAACAGCGCAATCTCTTTCACGCTGCACAAAGAAAGGGATAGGTAGGGAGAATGGGTCTATTATCTCGGTGGCTTGGGTGCCGTGTCTTGGGCGCATGTCAGAGACACGCAATACCACGTCCATGACGGCATGAATATGAGAGTGTCAGTGCACGTACAGATGGTCGGTCAGTGGTGGTTGTGAGAGGCTGGGGAAGCAAGGCATCAGGACTCTTAGAAGCCAGCTGGACGTGCGTGTTCCGACGTAAAGCTATTCAACAAACTTAGATTCAACAGGTCATCAGATTACCATTGCGATAGTGAGATGCAAGTATCGCCATACTCTTACAGGCTACAAAAGACTCGTCCAGTCGAGGGAGAAGCTCTCCTCGATGCCCAAGATCCGGGTATGGCATCTCAGCTGCCATGGTTGAGCTCTACCTGGTTTACGGCGCTCTTGTTTCTTCTTTTCTTGTCTTACACATTATCACAACTGCCCTTGTCATTAATTTCAGGGCGCAGCTAGATGTCTCTTGACGTGCGAGCTGATTTGGTCAAATGCCGTCTTGGTGGAGACTTGGCTTGGTCGTTCATCTCCCTTTGGCTGAGGCTTGTCAGTGCATCCGGGGCGGCTGCGCAGGGTGACGCCGACTAGGACCAATTGGAAGAGTGCCGTTTGGGCCGTGGTTGTTCTCGGTCAACAGGGAAGAGGCAATAGCTTTGAGACTTGCATATAAGTTGGTCACTGGGTTGCTGTTCAGCTGACAGGGAGCAAGTTGTGGCAAGGTGCTGTGCCGTGCTGTGCGTGTATGAAGTTGTGAAGCTGCTGGCTGTTTGAGCGTGAATAAGGCGCTTAGGTTGTACGCACGTGTCTATCAACAATAATATTCACTCACTAAAACATTTCTGTAAGAGATCTGAGATGCTACTTTTATAACGAGTATCCAGCATTGGGCCTATATCTTTTCCATTGATGGCTTCCTGATGTGAACAGTGTTTAACTCTCGGGTAGGGTTTAGTGAGATACTTGCACAGATAACCGCCGACGATCCGATCATGATCGGCCTTTGACAGGCTTGCGGCACGGACTTGTCATCCTATCCACTTCTCGTAGTAATAATCAGGGAGCACATGCGTGTGCCCGCCAGTACAGTAATAGTACTTGCAAGCAGTATTACTATCGCACTTCTCGTGGCGTCCCGAAAGGCGGCGGTTCATCGTGGGCGGCTAGACAAAAAGTGGTATGGAGAGGGTGTTCTGTCACATCGTGGCCCGACTTCCGGGGCTGCCAAAAGTGACGGTGCAATCTCCTAGAGTCAATCTAAGATGATGGCTCCGCCGCCATCTTGCATGAGAGCCACTATGCATGAGAGCCACTAGATATTGCAAAGTCACGGCTTGTTGAGCTTTTCGGGCCCCGGGTAGTACGAGTATACTTGGCAGACAGGCTGCGTGTGCGTTGAGCTGTCAAAAGGATACCACGATTGAGTTGACAATGGTGCTTAAAGTTTGAATACATCCATCTGAAATGCAAGATGGACATCAAAGTGCCTTGTAAGGTCTATCTCAGGCAATGCTTGGGGAGACTTTAACATGCAGCATGTTGGAAGCATCCATACCAATTTGCACCATTACGGTAAACTCCATGCTACTATCCCGTGTTCAGTATTACTGTATTGCCAGTGTCTTACAGGTTCAGCCACGCCCTGCACGCACAGACGGCGTCTGTACGCGGACAGCGAATGGCCATGGAGCCGAGGCCAGAATTGATGCTCATTTGGTTGACATGGGCATATTCGTACTTCGAGCACGAGTACAGCACCATTGCGAGCAGTACTGCATAGGTAGGTATTCGGCCCATGCTACCGGCAGTGGAACTCGATTCACACGCGGAAAAAAAGCATCCATCAATCTGACAACTGGCGGTGTGCACCCATTTGGAGCACGGCATACGAGCACCCTCAGCGACCGGCTAATGCAGGGGAAACGGTGCCTGGGCTCAGTCGACGCCGGGGCCGGAGGCTGAAAAGACTGGAGACACTGGAGTCGCTCAGTTGCGGCTGCGGCAAAAAAAAAAAAAAGTGGTGATGGTTTACGAGTAAATTGATCTGGATTCTGGCGGCTCCAACTTCGGATATTATACTCGCAAGGGTTCCAGAAGGCTCTCGGAAGACGGAACAGATGCTGCTAGCACGAGTAAGTTGAGAGCACTCGATCCGTTGTTCTCCATGGATGTGAGTAGTGCCCGACACTCTGTTTGACGCTGCCCAGAGAAGGATTAGTTACTAGCAGTAACAACAACAACAACCCGACCTGAGCGAATAAAATGAGCCGCTCCCCAAGAAAACAATGAACAACAAAGAGCCAGGCACCGGCCCAATCACGGCGGGCAGTTCCATGGGCTTGCGAGCGGGGAAGAGGCTTGTTAGCGGGTTGCTAGTCCGAGGCACTAGAGTCGGATGATTGGCTGACGGGAAGCTGTAGGTTTTCTTCTGCTCGGGCTCTCTCAAGCGGCATCAGCCGGGGTTGTGGCTTGTTGAGATTGGGGGGCCTCTTTTGTATGTACTCGTACTCGTACTGCGTGGTGAGGTTTTAAGCTTTGCTAGACGGCCGTGATTATGTGAATGTGATGCAAAGGTGAAGAGGGGAAGAGAGAGGAATTCGGGCTGGGAAGCACTTTGGACTCTGGAGCAGCGGAATACGTAGTACTAAGCCGGAGCGATGATGATGATGATGATGATGTACATGTGCATACAAGCATCAACAAGGAGTAGGTACTTGTACATAATGCACGCATCTCGTGCCTCCATCTCTGGCTCGCAGAGGGTCCCTTGCTGGTGCATCTGAACAGCATGTGAGTGATGCTTTGGCCTCGTGTTGATGCAGGTACAGAGCAAGGTTCTGTTTATCTTTTTAATTGAAGGCTCTGGGGTAATGATTTCGTGCATATATACCCGTACAGAGTATCATTTCGTACAAAACCATTAATATCCATTGGTTGTGATGATGATGGGGGCAGTAATTAGAGGGGATGCAGCACGCTGAAACACGCACTGGGCCATTTGGGGCATCAACTGCGTCTCTCATCCACGAGTTTTGCTCCGTGCTCGTCGTAGGTAGCGGTTACAAGTGAGCAGTACCTACCTTAGTAGTACTTTGTACACGATACGATACAGGTACCGTGAATGGGAGGTAATATTGACACCTAATATAAGCCAGCAGTCCTCGTGACATGGCCGAGCTGAATTCCAGTTTCTCTCGTCCTCCTTGGCTGGCGCGTGCATGAATTGGAATTCCTCGGATGCATTGACCGAGCAAGATCTTTGCGAGATGACGCCCAATTAATTCAGCAGTTGGTGGTTCATGCAAGTTCATTTATGCGTCCATGCACGCCGTCTGCCGAGCCAAAATAAAGCGAGAAACAGAAACAAACAGACAAGCAAACAAATCGCTAGGCTTGTCCGTGCAGTTGATTGATTGATTGATGCGATGCGATGCAATGCGATGTCATGTCATGCGAGTTGCGTGCTTCTTTGCAGCCCCAAAGCACCTCATCCAGTACGAGCATGTACCTGTTGTAGTCGCGACTTGTGCAGCGCACCGCAGCGCACACCAATACAATGCACTTGTACCCCTCAAAACATCGAGATGCCTCAGGAGTGAAGAGATAAAGACAATCCGTGCCTGCCTTCTGCCAACTCAGTCTACGGCTGCTAGGTACTATCAGCTCGATGCGATAAGAGATCCGCTCTCAACCTCATCCCATCTTCTTCTTCTTCTTCATCTTCTTCTTCATCGTCATGTCAGACCTCGTTCCATCATCAACCTCAAACAAATACTACATACCTTGGCCCTGCAACTCGTACATTTTGTTCCCTGGTCAGCTTCTCCACCACCCGGCAAGGCCCCTTTGCCTTAGCCCTCCCGAAGTGGTCCTAGCAGTGCAGACGAGCGTCCTTGTTCCTCTCCTCCATTGTTTGCGGCATCTGATACCTCTCTTCTTCCTTTCTTACTCTCCTACTCTCTAACCCTTCTTCTTTTCTTTTTTCTCCCTAACCTCGTCACGAAAATCCGAGTCCTGGCAAGTCCTTGTCCTCCGCGCGGCTGGCTCTCCGATTTTTTATACTTGAGTTTTTTTTGTCCTTTCTTTTTTTTTGCCCGCCCCCCCGACTCGATACACTCGTTACACCAACACCTACCGCTAGAATAATAATAGAACGCCTCGTGTTTTTTTGGGGAGGACTCGCAGCCACATACGCGTCCGATTCAACCCTATCCGCTCATTCATTGCAGCCTTATTAAAAAAGAAAAATTCACCAAAAAAAGTTGTTTCAGCCGATTGACACGGCAAGCTGCCCATCAGCTTGAATTGGATTGCGCCTCGTCTCATTGTCTCCTTTTGCCTCGGTCGGCCGCCTTCGATTCGGCTTGCGCGTTGGCAACTCGAAAGACCCGAGTCGCCGTACAGTGCGCATTTCGACTTGGCCAACCTGATCAGCGAAAAGAGACGGTCGCGCGTCAGCTGCATTCCAATTGCGTGTGCTCACCTTTGGTTGTGTTGTGTCCAGCTAAAGCTGAGAGCCGTTGATTTACTGGATCCAGTGTTGAAACCTGGCCGCCCACACGGCTCGAGCCACGTCTGCCCCAGCCGGGACAACAAAAAAACACACCCAAAAACAACAACAAATAATACGTCTTTAATCTGACCCCCCCAAATTCGCTGTTCCTGCTTCTGCGGCCTTGCCCATCGACCCGGTAGGCATTCGTATTGCCTGGCTCTCGCAAACGCATAACAAACAACGAGACAGGACAGGACAGGACAGGACAGGACAGCCCGCAGCCTCGGCGCCTTTTTAACTTATCTCGCCTTTCCTTTCTCTTCTCGCTTGGATCCCTTTTCTACTTTTCCTTTCCTACTGTTTTGCGCTTCTCTTCTGCTTCTTTTGGCCTTCCAAATTTCCCGCCAATTTCGCCTACCTGTTCGCTCTGCGCTTCCATTTCCGCCTGTGCGCAGCGCATCCACAGCGTCATTTCAAGGTCTTGCGTCCTCTATTTTTTTTTTCCCTTTCCCGCTTACCTCGAGCACCCCGGTTTGCTGCAGCAGGGCCTGCAACGACGCCGGGTTTTCGTGCCTGTATCCATTTTCCCCGTCCAGGCCGCTCACCAATCGCCTGGTCGCCCCCCCTGCAGCTTTCGCTTTTGCCGCTGCATCTCAGCAACGCCAGGGGCTGCGCGGTGCCAAACGCCAGCTCACTCACCCAATTCCTGCGTTTCTATCCGTCGTCTTTTCGTCACCAACCAAGGAATCAAAAGTTCAACCCCTCAATTCTCCGCATCGCTCGCTGTGACTCTGTCCTACAGTACGAAAGCGAGCAGCGAAAACGACTACAACTTCCGCCGGTGCAGCTGCGGCACGGCCTCGAGCTGCCACCTCCCGAAACCCGGTAGGGGATTGAAGCAACAAAAGCACCTCTTTGATGGTCCGCCGCTAGCCACAGACCGACGTTGCGCTTTCTGGCGAACTCGCCTTCATCAGAATGGCGTCGTCGTCAGTCACCTCGGACCGGCCCGATCTCTCTGTGCCCGCAGGAGACGGCGCCAACGATCCCTTCTTCTCCGCCTCGTCGACCGCCCCGTCCCATCTGCGATTTTCCGACTTTGATCAAGAGCTCTTCGCCGCCGGCCCCGGTTCCGATCCGCGACAGGCGAAGCGCGCCCTGGAAGCTCACCTGGCAGAGACCGACCGTCGCCTGGACGAAGCTGGCAAGATTGGAACCGCTCTCGTATCGCAGCGCAAAGCCCTCGCCGAACAGCTCCAGGAAATCGAAAAGCTCCAGGCCGAGGAAGAGCTGGCGCCCGAGCTGCGCAAGAAGCTCGTCAGCATCGAAAAGGACTACAATGATTTGGCTCGAGAGTCGGCGAGGGTCTTTTTGCCCAAGCAGCGAGTCGCGAGCAGCAGCGACAACAACCAAGGCTCGCCCTACACGCTGGACAGCCGATCAGGCAGGGTGAGAATATGCTTTTCATTTCATTTTCCCCTTTCCCGTTTTCCTTTTCCGCTCTTCCTTTGTTCGAAGAGAACTGGGTCGGCGGCTTATCTATCCCATTGCGCATTCGGCCGACCCACTACACATTTACACATTTACACATGCCACATAGATTCGCCTCGCACATGTTCCTCCTGATCTCTACAAGCCTTCGTCAGTCTTCAGTTGCTAATCAAAGCCATCGTCAATCATGGTGTATAGCGCTCCGCCAGTCCTTCCAAATTCGAGAGTCAAGCTACGGGCTCACCCGCCAAGCTCAGCGTGCCCAACCGCAAGATGCGAAACCAGCCGTCCAACAGAGTCCACGACATCGAATTCGCCGCCGAAATCAGCACATCGCTCATTGCCCAGCTCCGCAATCTACAGGCACTGCTCGGTGAACGAGATGAACAGGTCAAAGACCTCCGCAACGACGTCTCTCGCCTCGAGGGCGAGTCGGAGGCCCAGCAGCAGCGTCTCAAGGTTCTTGATGAGAGTGAACATCGCTTCAAGGAAGAGAACTGGAACCTTCAGACCCGACTGCAGGAGATGAATGGCCAGCAGAGGGAGGCGTCCGACCGCGAGAAGAAGCTCGACAATGCTCTCCACGCCTCCAACGCTGCCAAGTCTGCCACCCAAAAGGAGCTGGATGAGGTGAAGCTGACGCTCTCCAAGCTGACCGAGGAGCACGCTGCCTCCACCAAGCACCACGACATTGAGCTCGGCACTGCCAGACGCGCCATTGCCATGGCCGAGGGCGAACGTTCTGCCATGCAGCGCAAGATTGATGAGCTGACCAGCCAGAACCTGGAGCTCGCCAAAGCCATCGCGGCCCAGAGAGCAAAGGCTCAGGAGCGCGAGTCCTCTTCAGGCACTAGTGACGAAGATCTCGAGGCTTCTGCCATCGACATTACACCTGAGCATTCCCCGCCGCAGTCTCCCGTCAAGGGAGCCACTCCCAGGCACTCCATGCTCGAGACCGAGACTCTCAAGACATCTCTGCAGCACGCCCAGCGAACCATTCAGAGCCAGCGAAGCCAGCTCCACCGTGAAAAGACGGAGAAGCTTGAATTCCGACGCATTATCCAAGACCTTCGCGACGATTTGGAAAAGGCCAGAAACGAGCTTGAAAAAGGCCCTGCTCTGCCCCCCGTTCGTCGTGGTCGCAGGGTCGAGCCCAAGGAAGTCAAGGTCAGGCCGCCTCGATTGCTCGGCAGCTTCCGCTCTAGCCGCCAAGAAGTTGTCATGGAAGAGCCAGTCGCTCCGGAAGACCCAGAGTGGGAAGATACTCACGATGTTTCACCTCGCTCCTCTGGCCTTCGCGCCGGCGGTCGCTCTCCCGATCGACGCCAGCAACAGTTTCAACTTCACCTCCAGCGGCAACGGCAGTCGTCTGATGTTTCTGATGGAGAGGAACTTGTTCTCGAATCCATCGAGACCAGCGACTCTTTCGAGACTGCTGCCGAAGAGGGCAACGATTCTGCCTTTGAGACGGCCGAACCAGGAACCGAGACGGAAGATTTCCAGACAGGACACGAGGACTTGTCTGATGAAAGTGATGCCCCTACTGAGGTTGCACTCTCCATACGAGGCTTTGGCAGCATGAGACGACCTCCCAGCCTGCAGCCCGGCCTTCCAAGATACCCCAACCGGGAATCGTTTGACAGCACCGCGTCAACCTCGACCGAAGAAGACGAGTTCTTGGAGTTCCCTGAGTTTAGATCACCCACCGCTGCCGCCTCTCTACGGAGAATGCGCATGAGCAACAGGTCATCAATGTCCCGAAGAAGCTCTCGACAGGAGAGCGAGGAGCCTCAGTTCCGGAGCCCCGGCGCAAGCTTCAGCAGCGGTGGCGGCGATCCGGCAACCCCCGGCCAGAGTCTCTTTGCCGAGCTGCAGGATTTCCCCAGCGACGATGAATCATCAATCATGTATACTCCTGGCCGCAGAAGCCTCCGTTCCATGACGCCGGCTTCCACCCGCCGCGCCGTTACGCCGCCTCCAGCGGTTCCCCGGCTGCCTCGAGTCATCATGGTGGATTCAGGCGTCATGACCGACCCCATCGAGTTTGGTCCTGGCATCGCGTCTCTCGGCCATCGCACATCTCGCAGCTCGCTGCTCAGCGTGGGCGAGTTCGCTCGAAGACCGAGATCCATGGAGTCGGCCATTCCCAACACTGATTTCCGTGCATCCACAGCCTCATGGCGGAGCGCTGAAGAAGGGCCCGCGGGCTCTGCTACGTACTCCCGCCCCGCGTCTACAGTTGCCTACAGCGATGCCGGTGCCCAGTACGACATTGGCGAGAAGCTTGCACAGTTCCCTCTGCCTCCCTCATCGCTGCCCAGCGAGCCAGATGTCATGCCAGTTCCTGCGCCTGCGCCTGCGCCTGCTCCCCCTGCTGTTCTTGAACTCTCCGTCATCCAATCCGAGGACATCGAGCCTCGAGAAGAACAACACCAAGAGCCGGCACCGGCCGCTGTACCTCCCACCCTGATCTTGACACCAATGGCATTTGAGACAGTGGAGCCCTTAGCCGAGCCGGAGGTCCCCGCTCCTCACCTGGGATTGTCTGCCATCGTGGCCGAGCATTTGAAACCCGAAGCAGAGCCCGACGTTCCACCTCCAGACCTCACCCTCTCCAGCATCTTTGCTGAAGGACTGGAGCCCCGGGCGGAGCCAGAGCTGCCTCCGGCTGAATTGACTCTGTCGACAATCATTGGCGAGGGCCTGGAGCCAGTGGCCGAGCCTGAAATCCCCCCAGCGGCCCTTTCGCTGTCGACAATCGTCGGTGAAGGTCTGGAGCCAGTGGCCGAGCCTGAAGTCCCCCCAGCGGCCCTTTCGCTATCGACAATCGTCGGTGAAGGCCTGGAGCCAGTGGCCGAGCCTCAAGTCCCCCCTCCAATCCTCTCGCTCTCTACCATTGCAACTGAAGGCTCAGAGCCAGTAGAAGAGCCAGAGCTGCCTGCGCCGGTGCTGAGCCTCTCCACCATCGTGGCAGAGGGACTGGAGCCCAAGGCAGAACCCGAAGCTCCTCTACCCGAGCTTACCCTGGCCTCTATCGTATCAGAAGAGGTTGAGCCCGTTATCGAGGAATCACAAGTCCCCGAGCTTATCGCCGCCAAGGAGATTGCCCCAGAAGAAGCTCCAGCTGTCATCTTGCAGGAGCTCAGCATTTCGCCAATCGTGACGGAGCAGGTCGAGCCCATCGCTGAGCCCGAGGTGGTGATATCCCCGCCGGCATATCTCACCATGTCATCCATTCAGACACAGCAGCTAGAGCCCAGAGAGCTTTGGTTGCCAACTTTGACGCTGTCTACCATTGCTGTGGAGAATGTCGAACCCATCGCCGAGCCGGCGCCCGAGCCCGTTTCCGCAGCACTGACACTCTCTGCTCTCTCCTTCCAAAACACCATTCCGTTCGACGAGCTGCCTATCGATGACGAGGAGCTGTTCTTGCCATCATTACCCCAGCCCGAGCTCCCTGCGCTTGGCCTCTCCTCAATCGTAGCAGAAGACGTTGAACCCATCTTCCCTCTCGCCCCGCAGTTTGCATTTTCCTCCATCTCATCTGTTGAGACTCAGCCAGTTAGCCCCGTCAAGAGAGGGGGATTCATCCTCCCAAGCAACATCAAATCTCCCTTCAACGATGAAGAAGATGGTGAGGTATCCGACAAGAACCTCTTTGCGTCATATGTTACTCGCAGAAGACCTGAGAGCGTCCCCTCATCACCCATTATTGCCGAAGATGAGACGAGGCAATCACTTCCTGTGTCGCCGCAAGTCGACACTCCCGAGTCCAAGCGGCCATTCAAGGAGATTTCAGCCAATGGAAGCTCTCGTCCTGGTCAGCAACTGACTCAAACCAGCGACCAGGGAGCCCAGACATCACTGACTTCGGGAGCCATCGATGAGCTGCTCAAGACTGGAGCTGAGACTCCCGCAAAGAGCCCTTACTCCGTTGGCAGCCCTGATACCGTGGGGACTGTCAAGGTCAACCGCCCCTATCAAGAAAACCTAGACAGCCCCTTCTCAGCCATCTCAAGCAGGAGTAGGACGCTCGATCCAGCACCTATTTTCCACTCTACGCCCACGTACCGGCCTGGCAGTGCTACCAGTGGCAAATCCTCGCTCGTGGACGCGCCTCCTCTGCCATCAAACCACCAGCAAATGATCCAGGCGGCTCGTTCCGGCTCATCCAACGGGACGACGCAAACGCAGAACCAGAGCCAGAGCCAAGGTACTATGGGCCCGCCTCTCTGGCCCGCCTCGGCGACAAAGCCAACACCGACCACCCCCAGCAGGGACAGACCAATGTCTCCTCCTTCCGGCCGCGGCACTCCTACTCCTCGCGCTCCTGTCCGAGCCGACTCATCCCACGGTACTGCCGAGTTCCCTCTGCCTCCTCCTGTCAGGCTTTCTGCTGCCATGTCCAGGCAGACTTCCGTGTCCTCGTTCGCATCAGAGCTGGACAATCGTTTCGGAATGCGGGCCAACGAGATGGGCCTCGACCCTAGCGGGTTTGGACCCAACACCGACCCCAGGATGATCCAAGCCATCACGCAGACCATGATTGGAGAATACATATGGAAGTATACGCGCAAGACTGGTCGCGGCGAGCTATCTGAGAAGCGACACCGCCGCTACTTTTGGGTGCACCCATACACGAGAACTATCTACTGGAGCGAGCGAGACCCGTCAACGGCTGGTCGTACTGAGATGAAGGCGAAGAGTCTCCCCATCGATGGCGTGCGAGTAGTGACAGACGACAACCCCATGCCGCCGGGTCTCCACCGTAAGAGCTTGGTGATCATCTCTCCCGGCAGGACGATCAAGTTTACCTGCACCACTGGCCAACGACACGAGACGTGGTTCAATGCTCTGTCATATCTCCTGCTGAGGACTAGCAATGGTCACGATGGTCAATCTGATGCGGAAGAGATGGCGACTGACCTCACTCGGGAAGACGTCGACGAGTTCAACCCTCCGTTTGGGCGGCGCCCTGCCAACGGCACCTCGCGTCCCTCGGCCCCGTCCCTTTCGTCGTACAACTCCCGCACCACTTCACAGGCCGAGGCAATCTCTCTAGAGATTCCTACGCTGACGCCATCGGGGAAGCATGCTTCAACCCCGATTAGGCCTTCCCTTACAGGCAGCATCAGCAGCAAGGTAGGCTCGTACTGGAAGGTGGGCGGGTCCAAGCTCTCTGGATCGATCCGCAGCAGGACGGTTAGCGCTCAGAATGTTAGCATTTACCAGGCGAGCGAGGTCCACGATAGTGCTGAGGATCTTCGTGAGATGATTGAGCAGCAAGACAGGGAAGCAGACCGGCTGGAGAATGTCAGAGCCTGTTGCGATGGTAAGTCATGCGCGAGAATGGGAACTGTTTGTGTGTGTAACGGTTTAAAGCTAACATGTTTTTCCGTAGGCAAACACGACGTCGGGACGCTTCCTCACACTACCAAGAAGGGAGGACGCAGCCACAACCATCATCACCATCACGTTCACTCCAGTGGACAGTCTGCCATGAATACCCCCATGGCATCTATGCGCTCTCGGGCATAGAGTTTCTTGTTCATTCGACTTTTGCATTATTAATCAACAACGTCTTGACTCTATCTCTCTCCATCTCTCTCTCTCTCTCTCATAGAAAAAGGGAACATCCTTTCTTCTCTCTTCTCTCGCTCTCTCTCTCTCTCTCGCTCTCACTCTCGCAAACGTGACGACCATACATCTAACGGAAGACCCGCCTTATGACTCTGAACGATTCTTCTTTTTCTTTTCTTTTTGTTTTGTTTCTCAATTTGATCTTGTTAATGCTCACAGACATTTCAGGTTGTCATGGATGGCTTTTTGATAAGATACAATTTGTCACTGGCACACCGAGCATTCTGTTTTAGCCTCTGCATACTCCGACCTTGGAAGAACCATTGATTCTTAGAATGCAGTCCCCCCTCTCTCTAAACTTGTTTCTTTCTTTACTGTCAAAAATTTCCCCATCAAGGCACAACTGCTTTTTTTGCAGACGAAAAAAAAAAGAATCCCCATCATGCTAGGGTTGCAAACAGATGCATGCATTTTTCCCTTTTGATGCTTGTAGCAAGGAAACTAAACTGAAAAAAAAGAGGGATTTGTTTTGGCTCAATTTTGTATGTTAACTAGGTGCCTATTTGGATGTGCTTCTCGCTCTGAAGATGAATGAGAGCGTGGGAGCGTGTCTGGAGTAGGTATGGATGGGCATGTCGGACATTGCAAATTTAGTTGGCGTATCAGTATCATTTCGGCCTCTTACTTCATAGATGCTTGAGTCTTGTCACGATGCTCTGTAGAATTGTTGTAGTCGGCGCTGTATTATCAACGGAATCGATTGGAGCCAAGTATACTGATGTGTGGACGGTAGAATCACAGAAGAGGAATCGTATTAGCATTACGGTTTCAATCGCCCATGTCAGGTAACTAAGTATTACATATGCATCATGTAAACAGGATCCATCATCATCGTTGCGTCCCAACGCGTACCTATCCTAAAACCAAGTCTATAGAGTCAAGGTCATGACTATCCCAAGCTTCCTGTGTAATATAGCCGTATCCTTTCCGATACGCTACACCATCTATCCACTCGATACAAAGGACGCCGTAAAAAGGCTTGTAGGCGCGTCTGTTGAGCCACCGACCACGTTGACGATCGATGCTCTCGGAGTACAATCGCCGACAGACCTCGACAACCTCGACGATTTCATAGAGATCCCCCGCAGGGCTGTCGGGAGGAGACGGGAGATCTGACGGGAGATCCAACGGAACGTCCAACGGAACATCCAACGGAACATCCAACGGAACATCCAACGGAACATCCAACGGAAGGTCTGGGGAAGCTTCAGTTTCAGTTTCAGTTTCAGGCTCCTCCTCATCTTCCATGTCAGGGCTGGCCTCTTGCGAGAGACTAGGCAGTTCTGTATCGGCCGTCGGGAGCTGGACCCAGCCGCAAACCTGGTCGTCATAGTCCAGCAGTTCGAGGTGAAAGTCCATGGCGCCGGCTTCCATGGTGCAGCCCGTCTTTCGCAAGCACGTGAAGAAGGCTCGCCTCGTCTTGCAGGAGATGAACCTGCGCTGCCGCATCTGCATCGCGCCGCGCCGGGCGTGCAGCGGGAACGGGCGCCAGAACAGGCGGGTTGGGAACTCGGGGTGGCTGTAGACGTATTTGCCACTGAGGCCGAAGGGGACGCTGGGCGTGTTTGCGATGTCTGGGCCGTTGGAGCCGGGATACCTTTCCCTCGTCCAGCCGCCGGTGACCTCTTCGTCGTGGAAGGGCTCCAGGAAGGGCGTGGACCAGTTGGATCGGATGCGCTGCCTGTCTTCGGATGTTGGCGTGTCCTGGCTGAACCAGTGGGAGGTCGGGATCGTGGTCCATTTCTCCGTCCTCGAGAGGGCTTCTTGGGGCTGGTTCGGGTAGGTCACGACTTGGTAATCTTCTTCATCCCTCAAGACGCTGAGGTAGTCGCTCTTCCATCCGATCCAGGACCACGAGGGCAGCTCGGCGTTGGGAAGAAGATCGCGAGGCCTGCTGGAATGCTCTCGTCTGGTGAGGCCTCTGTATTTTGCGCCCGACATGTTGTAGTACCAGAATCTGGTGCCCCAGAGCAGCGCCGCCTCGAAACAGACGACGGGCATTCCGAAGAGGAAGCCGCCGTCGAAGGAGGGACTGATGAGCTTGAGAAGGCCTGCTATCCCCGGCAGGGCATCCTCGGGGTAGGTCAACCCGAGGTTGTTGTACGAGCGGAACAGGTTGCCCAGCACGTTGAGATCGGGACGGCGTCTCAAGATTTTGGACGACTGCAGGACGGTCTCATTGGCCTCGTCCAACGGAGAGCGAAGAGTTGGGAGATCTTCATGCCACGTTCCGCAGTGGCAGGTCCAATGAATCTGTTGGCGCGTAAAGATGAGGCGCCGATGAGAGAGAACGTACTCTTGGAACGTCCAGCCCCTTTTGAAGTATTCAGGCACGAATATGTGGCTGACGGAGGGGAGGTCTCTGACGAAAATCTCGCGATTCTCCGTCCACGGGAAGATGCCCTCGAGCTGTCGGGGCGAAGAGCAGTTTTGGAGGCCGGGCAGACCCGTCATGCCATCGCCATCGGTGGAGATGATGGTGAGTTTGGCGGATGCGTAGATTGCCCCCATGTTTTGGATCTGGTTCAACATATGGGCCTTGTCGTCGTGTATGATGCACACTGCGTCGACCCATAGGTAGCGCTCTTTGATGTTTTGCACAACGTGGATGGCGTCTCTGATGATTGGCAGCTTGGTGATGAAGCTGTCGGCGAGGCCGCCCGGCTTTTGGAGCTCATCGATCTTATCGAGGCTGACTCTGGACCAGACGGATGCGCCCCATCGGTAGCTCAAGGCGACGTACTCCATTGAGATTTCACCGCGCACAAGGCAGTTGTCTTGGGTATCGATGAGCCAGTTGGGGACTACCAATGCATAATTGTCTGACTCTCGGCAGTTTGGCGTCCGCCGAAGGATGCAATCGTCCTTCCACGCAATGGCGCGGCTGAGGTCTATCCAGGAGGTGTCGATGGTTGTTTCTTTGGACGATGCGCCCGAGTTTGGAGGCTTTCGAAGGACAAACTCATACGACTTCTTGCCACGGCACTTGTAGTCAAGAACCGTGACGGTTGGCACGCCGTCTTGGGTACAAGAGAGTTCCACGCCGTAGGCGGGATAAGGACGATTGTAGATTCGAGTTGCCATCATCTTCTCCACGAACTCGCCGTACAATTTCAGGATATGCTCCATCATTGCCTTGTGAGTCTCGCACGTCACGGCGAGATCATGTTGAGCCATGCGTATAAGTGCCGGATAATGCTGGCACTCGCACTTGAAGTCGGGAGAGTGATGCTGCAAGACGTAGGTTGCTTCACTCCCGTCGAGCAACTTGTTCGTGACAAAGCACAAGCTGCATCCGGTGTCCGGGAGAGGCTCAACCTCCCTGGACCTGATCCAATGACCGTTTGGTTTTCCCCAAGTCATTTTTATAAATGTTTTTGTAGGAAGATGGTTGAATTCAAGAAGGGATACAAGTAAAGTAAAGCGAGTATAATGGATTGGCACTTTTTTAACAGTGGTGAACACTTGGAAGTCTGTGATTGTATTGGATACGCTTTGATACGTTCAGAGGCTAGATAAAGAGAAAGAGAAAGAGGTAAACGATACTCAAGGTGCTGAGATGGTGCCCGAATAAATACATGGACCGGCCTCACACACTTGACGTTACACAAACGTTGATGCCTCCATCACGTGTGAAGCCACACGGTAACGCAAACAAACAACTCTCCCCCCTTTACTCTGCAGTTGTTGATTTTTTTTTTTTTTTGCTTTTGGTGGTGAGCCAGCCCATTCCTGCCTGCTGTACGGATGCCCAAGTCCCGGACAACTGCATCTGGTTGATAACGCCAGAATCCGGGTTTCTCAAGGCGGCTGAGTGAGGGGCTGAGGTCTCTCACGCCAGGATCACAACCCATGCCTGCATTAGTAGTGACTACCGCATGCGTACAGCAAACTCTTGATCCTCGCCGGCATCGCGGATCCAGATGCCGGGATTGGTCGGTCGCTGGGTTGGCGGCTCGTGGCATAATCGGGGCTGGGAGATAGGGGGGGCATATTCATGTCGTGACTCCAATATCCTCCCTGCAGCGGTTGTTTGCCAAACAACACGTCGGCCTCGGGTGACTTGGGTTTTCGTCATTCACCCAGCCATTTAATCTCGGGATGGGTCTTGGCAGGCAGAAACGCTCATTTCATGGCGTATCACAGCTGGACCAGCGGGATTCCTGCCCAAGGTTGTTGTTGTTGTTGCTGTTGTTGTTGGTGTGTATGGTTCGGCTCGACACGGCTCGACACACCAACCTCTGTCACACCCATTCACTCTGCCAAAGAGGAGAGAGGCCGCGCCTGAGAGGTTCCGTAGGCTTCGTCTCTCTTCTGTGTCTCCGAATTCTGTAGAACCAAAGAGACATGAAAAAGGAAAGCGACTTTCGGGATTCACCCAACGATTGTAGCGCCAAGCTGAGATAACAGTCGGGTAGTCGCAGAGCCAATGCTTTGACTTGATGAGTTATGCACATACTTATGCAGCTAGGGGCTACCCAGGCCTGATAACATGGCCCGACGTTCACGTACAACGGGCTGTGTCAAGACCTCTGCATGGCCAGGAACCGCCCCGAAACCCCTCCCGTAGCCAACATCTTCAGGGCGTCGAGCTTGTGGCCAAACAGCTCATACGACCAGAGCGAGGCCCCGAGCAGCTCCCCATACCACTCTTGTCTTGCGGCAGGGCTCATCCAAGCCAGCGCCGCGGTAAAGGTTTGAGAGTCGGAACTCTCAGTGGCTTCGGCTGGTTGCCAGCCCCCCAAGTCGCTACTCACTTTGACCGCGGCGGGGATTCCTCCTTGTTGTGAAGGCACCGTCATGCTGAGTTGCCAAAGAACACAAGAGGCGTCTGTTAGGTTGAACCGTTGCAAGAGCATCAGAGGGGAGGGAGAGCAACACACCGAGTAAAGACGCCGTAGGCATGCTCGAAGAGCTGACGCTCGAGCGCGCCTGGTGGGAGATTGAACCAGATCAACTCGAGACACTCTACGCGATCGAGCCCTGTTGAACCCTCGTGGTCTCGGGCTATCGGGAAAGATTGGTACGTTAATGGTGATGATATGTGAGGTGACGATGCGACAAAGTCGTCCAGCATCCGACGAGAGTCGTGTGAGACTGCTCTTTGCGCATGTTGGCTACCCCAGACTAGGTACTCATAAGGTAGAATAAATCAGCTGAATGCACGTATAAACATATTCACTGCAACTAGTTGCACGTTGTTCTAACCTGGCAGTATGGCGAATTTAGTGTCGTCCTCGACATCACGAGCCCAAAAGGCCTTGACAAAACCTGGCAGTGCGCCTACATCGTTCTTGATCTGGTTGTATATGCGAGGGCCGTGAGTCCGGACGGAATGCCGCTTCAGCTGCATCCAAGCAATGTCCACGAGGTAATGACCCCAAGGTGCCTGTCTGCTCCGCCATTCTGGAATCACGGACATGCTGCCCTCGTGCAGCTCGCCTTGGGATGTAAAATAGCCCTGCGGTAGCGGGAACAGCCGCGTCCTTGCCCTTGCGTCGCTGATGCTGCGATCGAGGACGTGACGGGCATGTTCCCTGAGGTTGAAGAGGTCAGCGCTGCATTGGCGTGGGAAATCACCTTGAAGAATAGAGACCAAGCTGGTGAGCAGTGCGGGTGATTGTTGCGGTAGATCGTGAGATTCTTGTGGTTGGACTCGGTTGATGAGCTGAACCGATTTTCTCAAGATGCTGGGCGGCTCGTTTCCGCGAGAGGACGGCAGCAGCGAAGTTTGTAGGCTGTCACAGAGATGCTCGGCACGATGGATGTCATGGTTAATTCCATCCCAGGCGAGGAATGCGGTAAAAGTGGCCGAGACATTCGCAGCAGCAGCTTCCGCTGGAGATGGATCGGCGAATGTCGAGGCGTTATTCTCAAGCCGCATGACATGAGAGTGTAAAAGGCCGTTGTCACCATCACCATCCGTCAGTGAAGTGACGAGAGCGTTCCATTTCTCCTCAAAGGCCAAACGGCGCTCATGCGACGACGCTTCTTGGGCGCTGAAGGTGACTGATGCAACATCGATTATTGCGTTGGTTCGCACTGCTTCACCAAGTTCCAGAGCGCCTGGAATTCTTCCTGCAAATTTCGCACAGCGGTTGGAAACGTCCGACGCAAGCAGCGCTACCAGCGGAGTGAAGCCGAGAGAGTGCTGAAACTTGTGCCAGGCGACGACGCTGTCCCAGTAAATCAAGCAGAAGAAACTGGCTTCTGCATCTACACCTACATCTACTCTTAATCCCCATTCGATACCGCGACAGCCGGTGATGGAGCTGATGTAGCGCAACGTGGCGTCCAAGAGCCTCCGAGGCGGCCTGGAATCATCGCGAAGGTCGACGCCGGGCTTGAGCGAGAACTCGATGATTGCTGAGGATCGGCGTTTGCGCGCTTGAATCCGCATCCGCAATTTCTTCAGCGCGGCTTTTTCGCCAGAGCACGCCATTGACAGCTGGGCCGAAGCGTGGCGTGGCGATGCGTCGCGCTTCTCGTTGAAGTCGAAGCTGCGTCTCGCGGGCTTGTCGCATCGCCTCCTCGTGAGCCTCGCTGTTTGACATGGCGATGGCGATTTGTGGTGGTGGTTCCATTTGGTGATAATATCACAACCAACAATATTTTACAGAGATTTTCTTCAAGACGTTCAAGGGATTCCCCCGCCCGCTATAACAAAAGGCACCCAAAAAAGAGAGCCAACGTTTGCATCCTTCTTGGGATCTATTCGGCAAAATGTGAGTGAACCACTGGCCGCTCTTTTTTTCTCGACGACATCATCATTCGCTCCGACGCTCTTGTGGCTCTTGTGGCGCCAACTATGCTGAGAAAGCAGAGATTCTTAAGACATTTCATCTTACTCTGATGGAGTCTTGTATACTGAACAAGACTCCACGCAGCCGGAATATTCACCGCGCCAACGCAGGACGCCAGTCTCACGTCGGGATTGCCTCTTCGGCCAGCCGCTCCAAGAGGTCAACCCACCTCTCATGGGCGGGCCGCGCTCGTTTGCGACGGTTGTTGTGGGATAAACTTCCTATAATCATCACGAAAGGTCTATATTTAAGATGATTGGTAACCAATTACGTCGGTGAGTCGTTCTAGGATCAAGGCTCTGACCGACGGGTTGCTGCCTTTACCATGCTGGGGGGTATTTGTCTTCATCCTGGGCGTTTTCGAAGCAGCAGCAGCAACTTTTCCATCCAAGCTTAAAACAAGGACCATTTCTGCCAGGATCGGGCGGCCTAATCGTATTTGCCGTCGGGCATGTTTTGCTTGGGAAAATAAGCACAGCCAGACAACACCAGCCCGAATTGCCTTGGAGGTTGATGGAGAAAACAAAACTTCAACCAAAAACTTTTACGCGGCCACGCCGAAAGGACCGAAGAGTCTATTATAGAGTCTCCACGATGATGATGGGAATTTCGAGATGAGCTGCTGGCGTCTTGGCCGTACACAAAGTTATAAAAGAGACGGCATGGACTCTTGAGACACATCTAGAGCTTCATCAGTATCTCAAAAAGACAGCATGGCTGGATTCGCAACATCACGCCTGCTGGCCCTACTGACGCTGGCCACAGCCACCGCGGGCCAGATCGCGTCCTCTGGAGCGACCGTCAAGCTTGGCCAACTCAGCTACTTTATCAATCCCTACAAAGCCGGAAGCATTCCTCGATCCTCTCTCAGTGCGATCAGCGACATACCGAGCGCCTTCGGGTTCACCCCAGTCACAGTCGTGGCCACAGCCACCAACCCCTCGAACCTAAACGCGGTCTTGACAAACTGGACGAGCATCGACGACGTCTTCCAGGACGGTTTTGCTCAAGCCGTCTTTGTTGCGGGTCAGAAAAGCAGCACCACGCAGAACCTACTCGGCACAAATGCAGTGGTAGCGCCGCTTGATGCCTCCGACTTGCCCTCTGGGCCCTACTTTGTCGACTCGGCAGGCTCGGCATACAGAGCTTACCGCTTGTACGATGACTTTGTCGGTGCCTTTGCCGAGTCGCTTCTGCAGAAGCCGGATGGATCTTTCGAGACGCTCTCGGCCAAGATCAGCTCCTCGGCCACGATGAGCATCGGTGTGCCGTCGAGACTGTACTTCACACGAACCAAGGAAAAGCCGTTGGCTGGAGTTCGCATCGGAGTAAAGGATCTCTTCGACCTCAACGGCGTAAAAAAGTCCAACGGCAACCGGGCATGGTACCACTTGTACCCAGAGGCTGAGAAGACGGCTCCCGCAATCCAGAACCTCATCGATGCCGGTGCTGTCGTCGTCGGCCAGCAGATACCGGCACAATTTGCGCAGGGTGGCACTGCCACGGCGGATTGGATCGACTACCACGCACCGTTCAATCCCCGAGGAGATGGTTATAACGACGCTGGAGGTAGCTCGACAGGCGGTGGCGCATCCATCGCCGCATACGAATGGCTTGACTTGGCCGTTGGAACAGACACTGGTGGAAGCATTCGCGGCCCTGCAGCTGACGGCGGAGCCTTTGGCAACCGGCCAAGCTGGGGAAGCGTGTCCTCGGACGGTTGCATGCCCCTATCTCCGACGATGGACACCATTGGATTCATCACTAGGGATCCCGCGCTCTGGGACGCGGCTCAGGCAGCGTTGTATCAGAGCAAGTATACCTCCTACGCCGGTGACAAGGCGATGAAGTGGCCGAGAAAGATTTACAACATTGGCGGCTGGCCGGACCCAGCCGATCCTACACCACTTGACCATCTGACGCAGATTGTTGTCGACATTAGAGACAAGATTGTCAAGTTGACTGGCTCAGAGCTCCACGTGACTGAGATTGCAGACGAATGGGCCAAGACGAGGCCCAAGGCTGCCCAGGATGCCAGTATCAACGAGGTCCTCGATCGTGTGTACACCACCAAGGTAGAGAAGGACGTTGTGCGGCTTGTCCGCGAACCATTTTATGCCGACTACAGCGGTAAGTCAAGAAACACGGCTCGTGCTCCTCCATTGTAAAGGATACGACTCTGACGCATTCACACCAGCAAAACACGACGGTGCTCTGCCCGCTGTCGATCCGGCCAACACCAACCGATGGGGCTTTGCCGACCAGACGCCCGACTCGGAACTCGCCGCCGCCGAGACCAACAGAACCATGTTCCGGGACTGGCTGCAGTCAGAGTTGCTGACGCCAGACGACGAGACATGCTCATCGGCCATCATCATCTACGCGACAGTGCTCGCCGATGCCGTGCCGCGCAACGTCTACCTGAGCCCGCCCAAGGTGAACCCCAAGTTCGCCCTGTCTCGCATTGCGCCGTTTGCAGAAGTTCCAGACTTTGCGATTCCGGTGGGGGAGTTTGAAGTGAACAGCACCATTACGAATCACACGCAGAAGCTGCCTTTGGGGCTGGGCATCTTGGCGGCCAAAGGTTGCGATGGAGTGCTGACGAGGTTGGCGCAGGATATGGTGAAGAGCGGCATCATTGGGACTTACAAGGCTGGTGGGACGATGGAGGGCGGAGAGGTGCTGTTTAAGTGAAGAGGACAGACACATTGGCACAAGTGAATCAAGAAGAGCAAAGAGGCTATACTGAGTAATACTTGATCTAGAAATGCTAATTCATGTACTGATTTGATAACCACCTCAGTTAGAGTTGAGTTGCGGCTGAACCACCAACAGACCTGGCTATAATTCACATCGACATCTTCCAGGACCAATCTATGACTGCGATTCGTCGTGTCACTGAGTCGTGAATTCAATTGGAGCGGCCGACTTGTGCAAATTGAGCATTCAACAAGTCAAGAGCCATGTCGAACAAACATTTTTCGTCGTTGAGCGGGGCGTTTCTTCCAAACATTTTGTGCACTGCCAAACAAACTTGGTTCATAGGCATCAATACATCTCCGCTATTCCAACAAGCCGCCTTTGAGCTCAACCGGTGTTTCGCCGGCCCGGTTAGCTCAATCGGTAGAGCGTGAGACTCTTACGAGGCACACGATCTAATGTCGCGATATCTCCACATCTCAAGGTTGCGGGTTCGACCCCCGCATTGGGCTTTTCCTATAACAAGCACCTGGTTGAGAGTTCAAGGCGGCTTCTTTTTTTGTGGCTGAATTTTTCGTCGAATCTTTTGTTATTCCCCTTCTTTTTTTTTCCTGGTGTGTGTGCGTGTGTGTGTGTGTCTACTATGAACATGATGTGATGTGGCCTTGGACTACTTACTTACTCCGTACTTGGTGTTTACTCGTCCTCCATGCTCAGACGACATTAGTTGCGTGGTGCAAGCATCATCACATACATCATCATCATTCATCATTTCCTCTTCCATGACACGAAAGAGTCTCGTCGCAGCCACTTCCTGAATTTTGAATGTCTCGAGCCAATATCCCACCATCTGGTGGTGACAGCGCCTGGTGCCCCCTCAAGCCAGCCGGAAAACTGCGATGCGAGATTGTGCAGTAAGCCTGCGACAGCTAATGCCCTTTCCCACTCCTCTCTCGTGCAAATGTTGAGACGCCCTCCACGCCGGATCAAGGCTGGGGAGCCTACGGAACGGCCGTGGCAGGTGTTGTACCTTTGGTTGCTCTTCACCCAGCAGTCGAGCGGCGTCAGATCCCTCGAAGTCAGCGTATTGGGGTCGGCGCCTTTGTCCAAGAGATAGTCGGTAAGTCGATCGTCAGTAGGTATGTGAAGCGCCTGGATAACCCCCCCTTGTCCGTGAGAAAACATCAGTTCAACAAAGTGACTGCTGGTAATACCCAAGCCGGCAAAGTCCGCCTTGAGCTCGACATTGGCCCCTGGCTCGAAGAAAGCGGCCATCACCCTCTGGAAGAATTCCATGGATATGGCGGTCTTGGTGGTCCATGGATCCATGTGATGTATCTGATCCATCAGGATGAGCAACCCAATGTAACTTGCATGGAGCTGCAGCCCTTGAGCCACTATGGCTTGAAGAAAATCTACAGCGCTGTCTGTATCGAATATTTCCCGCTCAATCATGTGCAAGAGAATGTGAAAGATGAGCACTGCTTCCGTCTCCTTCTCGTGCTTGAGGGCGTCTTGCAGATGTAACTTGAGCTCGCAGGCCAGCGCCACTTCCAGTGTAGTGTAGGGCACAGCCGTACTATGATCTGGAAAAGCCTTGTTCTTCTGCCACACAGTCCATTTGGCGCCCGTAAAGGAGAAATACGCGCTGTTTCCTGTTGTCGACTCTGCTTCCCGTGCGTAGTTTGAGAATATCTCGCCCACCGGTATCGAGATGCGGCCGTTGGAGTAGGATGCGTTCCGTACAGCTTCGTATCTTGAAAGTATTGTATAGCCGTTTTCCTTTACGATTCGGTATCGTTCCCCAAGTACAACGCGCTTGAATTCGGGAAGCTGGACAAACTCGACCAGAGTTTGATGCAACAGCTGAAGTTGATCATTCTCAACACCACCCAGGCCGCCCGAATGTGCCCTACGACGCTCTTGGATCCCAACAGTTTCAATCAGGCCACCTGTATATGTCCTAAGATGTTCATAACTGTGGAGTCGTGCGTCGCTCTTGTCGATTTCCAACATCTGCGGGTAAATATCATTGACGTTTTGAACATTGGCACATAAAAGGATAATCGACATCTCCTTGAGATAGATTGGTCTTGCCGACTTGCTGACAGCCTCGAGTAAGCAAAATGCCTCCCAGCGATATGATCGTGGTATTCTTTCAATGATGGTCTTGTAGTACTGCTCCAAATCTGTGGGCAGCGACTTGAGGATATCCATGAGCGCAAAATGAAGATGCACACTACCAACGCCGGAACTAGTCAATCCAGCAGCGTTGTCCAAGAGATCGTTCAGCACCAGTTTAACCCATAGGAAGACACCTCTCGCCTGGTTGACAATCTCCTCGACCAATTGTAACATCTCTGCTGAACCTGGATTTTCGGGGCGTATGGTATGTAAACAAAGCTCCCGGATGTCATTTTCAGTGAATTCGTGAATCTGAATGCTGGGGCTGCGTCCGAAAGCGTCAATAAATAGCTGCCAGGGTCGACTAGAGAAAAGGATCTTCAGTCTAGTGCGGCTACTTTCATTTGAAGTTATATCCTTGATCCATTGAGAGATGAATTCTGGTGGGCCGTCATGTTCGTCCAGAGCATCGATAAAAATGCAAAGATCCAAGTCAACCAGCTGCTGATCAGTGATGAGACTGATTGCACGGTTGAGATGTTCTAGACTCCAGTCGGCTGTTCCAATACGATTCCGTTGTGTTTTTCGAACCGTGAATCTGTTCAGAATCTCCTTTATCATATCATCAAGCTTTCTCTTGTTAACCACATCCCAATTATTGGATCTTCGAGCCACCAAATCATCTCTAAAGTTCGACAGCTGCGTGTTTATGTCGATGGCCTCAAGCCAATTTTCGACTAGAGAGATGAATTCTGGGCTTTCGGCCCATGGCTTCTTAACCTTGGAGAGAGTATCCTTCACAATTTGGAATCGTCTGCGCCGGCTGTTCTTGTACCTACTTTGTTCCTCTAACAAATCATCTCGAAGGGGGTAGACGTGATATAGAAGGTCTTCATCGCTGTACATGGCACCGGTGGATAGCATTGGTTCGATAACCATCGTACGAAAGGCCTTGAGAGGTATCTCACAGCATAAAACTTTGTCAAGTTGCCCCAAGATCTCGGTATTTGGAGTAACTTTGCAGAATACGATCAAAGCTTCCAGATCATGAGAAAGGCTTCCAAGATTGTTTGCACCAACAGCAGCCTGGTATGTCTGCACAAGGTGCGGTTGGATAGCCAGGAATGACTGCGGGGCTTGTTCGAGGACTTGACTCAAGATTCCGCGATGAAGACCTTCGAGAGACTTTTGGATCGCGGTGCCGCGATGGTGGAAGAAGAATGTTGCGCGGACAAAATTCGCACTGCGACGCCATGTGCGTAGATAATCCGCCGTGAGCGGGTTGTTGTGAAGGTATTTCATGAATGTTGATTTGCCAGACGCTGGCTTGCCGGATATCCAAAACAGCTTCTCACCATTTTGCAACCAGCTAGTCAAGCCGACGGATGATCTCTCAAAAGCCCAGGAGAAAGAATGGCCAGCCGCTACATCAACCTGCTCCAGTCGGGTGTCACGTTCTGGGGCGTCAATTGCCTGTATGATGGCTACATGTACAGCATACAATTAGCATTCTCTACATATAGAATAAGAGTACATGCATATACTTACAACGAAAGTCCCAGAAATCCGGGTCCACAGAAGGGTCGACATGATTGACAAAGGTCTGGGCTGATGGGCTATCAATATGGAAGGCTGTCATCTTTCCAATGGATGGCCGGCTTGTTTCCTCATCAGCCCCCGTGATAACATCCTCGAGCATTTCTTGAAGCTTATAAGCAATACGATCAATAAGCTCGCTTCCTGGAGAGAACTTGACCATGTCTGAGTGGTTGGCGTTGATTTGTATGGTCGAGCCCGGTTCGAAGTTGCAGCGTTGGCTTGTTGCAGAGCTAGGAGAGACGAAAATAGTCCCAGGTCCAGCTCTCTTGTACTTTCCATCGACTGTCTACAGCTTGACTTAGCATGACAATGTCAAAATCCACACACCTGCCGTTTCACGGAAATGAAAGATGATGGAGACATACTATTACTGTTGGCGTTGTCTCCGTCTCGTACGCCCAGAGCAGTTTCATCTTTTGAAGATGAGAGATGCCCGAGAACTGCTCTTCTAGTACCCTGACAAAGGGTGATTCGTCCGAAATTTCTTTAACGAGAGCATCTTTGTTTGGCTGACCTTGTAGCATGACCTGTAGATCCGAGACGTCCAATCCTTGACTTGGAACTCCAAAAAAGATGGCCCCTCGAGTGCGATTAAGGATCAACTCATCCCTCACACTGCTGTCGGCCAACATGCGCAACGCTTCCTTCAAAACTATGCCTCCAAGGCTATGAGCGAAAAAGAGAAGCTTTCTAGGGTCGGTTCCAGCCCATCCTCCTTGTTGAAGGGTGTGAATAAGGCTCAGTGCAATATCTGGCACTGTTTGAAACGACTTACTTCCAGCCAACTTGGTGTCGTATCCATACAAGATGAACTTGACTTTCGGAACAAGATGCGGAAGGGCGTCCCGAATCCACATAAACGACTTGTTCTTGCCATGTGGCTGCCATGAGCCCATGGGGTGACTCGCAAGGCCCGACATCACGATGCAGCTATAGGGCGTTTGTGTTAGTTGGACTGCTGCATAATAATGAAAGATTGTTGCATTCAAAAGCTCCTTACTCATAGTGATGTTCGTGTTCTGCGACATCGTTGAGAGGCGATAGCCCGATGAAGGTATCATCAAGGAGAAGCGGTGCAAGCCAAGTAGGATCCCGTAGTGGCCATTCACCTGCGTCTGGATCCCTGCTGACAATGTCTGGAAGCTTCTTAAAGGACAGAGTCGCCGTCTTGGTGCGTGTAATGACCCATCTTTCACAGCTGAGAGCCAGCGAAGCCACGCCGACGTCTCCTTGATCGCCGTTGGTAATGAACCTGCTGAGAAGAAGGGCTACTCCAAGTCGATCCAGGTGCTCAGGAATACCCCGCAGGCGGTAGACTTTGTTCTCAGCAGAAGACATTTCTTCTGCCAGCAAGACGCGTGCCTCTTCCTCGTCTCTGACTCTGGCCAGGCACCGATCACTTGGTTCGCCGAGGTGGTGCCCAACGGCTTCAGATTAGTTTCGGCTGCAGACTGCGTACATGTCTGAAGCGACATAGCCTGGACGGGGCTGAATACATGTACATGCATGGAAGGATCAGGCAGCGCTTAATGTGCATCTCCCACTGGCCACACAACCCCTGTCATCCATGTTGCCCAACAGCCACCGAATCAACACAGTTAATACATCAGATGTAGCAAATCACAGTGCTGAATTGACTTCTTCAAGGCTCCAGTGTCTTTTCAGTTTCTTAAAGTTCTTTACAACCGTGTTGATGTCTACATCTCAGACCAAGAGTTCCAGTCTCTAAGCTAGACATTTTGACAGTCCTCACCGGTACACCAATAAGAAAAGGCGTGGGTTACACTCAGTTCAGTCTCTTCTTATCTTGATAGATATTACACACTCAATCCACAGGCCTTCCATTATCGCTGGCCTTTATGGAATTGCTTGACGCTTTCTTGCCTTGAGCGTGAATCTGCAGTGAGTTGGGCTTGATATCGCACCCTATAGATATGTTGTTAGCCAGATGAGCCGTTTTCTGCTCTGCTCTGCCCTGCTTACCTCGCACATAGTAGGCATGCGGTCGTCACACACGCCCCATTCCAGTTCGCTAAACAGCTCATATAGGACAACCCTGAGCTGCATCAGTACAAACGAGACTCCTAGACAGGTCCTCGACCGCGACGAAAAAGGAATAAAAACGGCTTTTGCCTGCTGTGCCCGGAACATGGCATTGATGCTGTCAATGTCCTCTCCCCATCTGCTTGGCCGGAATGTAAGGGCATCAGAGCCCCAAACCCGCGCATCGGTTTGCACTGCATATGAATTCCATCCAATCCATGTACCGGCAGGAAGGTTGATGTCACCCCCTAGAAGAATCTGCTGGGCTGTATAGCGATTCGTGAGAGAGGACAAGGGCGTGTAGAGACGCAAAGCCTCTAGTGTAACTGAGAGAAGAACAAGAAGCCTGTCCAAGTCTTCTAGAGTATATGTGGTTGGCACCGAGGAAGTCAACTCGGTGTGTAGTGTGGATTGGATGTTGGGATTTATTGCCAACGCCGCAATAGCAGACAAGAGGACTGCTTCAACATTCTCAAAAGCGGCAATCAACAGCTGTTTCATGTTGGAGAGATGATGAAATTCTGAAATAGCTCCGTGTCTTCTAGCAGAGTTCAGGCGATCCTTGACGGTGTTACTATCAGCGTTAGACTCATTGTCTGGGCTCAACCTGGCAATGCCGAGGACAACTTCTTCAAGCTCCTTGACTAAAACAAGTGCTCGACGATTCGATGGAAAAAACCATGGGAACTTTTGCAGGAATGGGAAGGGCATTGTATTCCCCCCCATGAAGCCCTTCTTTCGGGCTGTCACAAACCGAGTCAACCGACTCTCGATATCAGGTGCACTCTCCAAATTGATGCCCATAAAGTATTTGAAGTAAATGGAGAGTGCCCAATGCTGCACGTGTTCATCAATATTGATGCCGACTGTGCCGTCTCTGTCTTGCGTCTCGCAGTCTCGCCACAACATGGCACGTAGCCCTGAAGATTTCTGCCTCATATACGCAATGTCAAACTGCCGTTTAATCCCCGGTTGCAGAATATTTCTCTGCTGCTTCCACAGCTGACCACTTGAGTCAATGATGTTTTGGCCAAATAGTTTACCCAGAGGACCCCATGGAACTTTCATGTACGAGCCACCCTTGAGGAACGTTGCGTCGTCACGGAACATCTGCATTAGATACTCGGGCTTTGTGATGTGCACGCTCCATCTTCCAATGTGCCAAATAACAACTGCTCCGTGTTTTTCTGCTAGGTCTCACACATGTTTATTGTAGAAATCGACTCTTGAGGTCCCATAGTAGGTGGCATAAATTGTGATCCAGATCGGAATTCTGGGAATATTTCTGGGTAGCTTGTATGGGTAGATGGAGGCATATACAAACAGCAGAAGAAAACCGAGAGCAAGGATATAAGGAGCCATGGCAGGCATTGAGAGGCAAGATCTCAATTATATGTAGAGGCAAGGATTGGATGGTGGTAAACTCAACTACAAGATAAGGCAAGGTGATTACTTATACTGCTAATTCGTCGGGTCGCTAAGCATACATGCTACAATCAGTCGTACATGAGCCTTCTTCACGTTTTAGTGACGGGTACATATTCTTTCATGTTGATCATGCTTGTTTCAATGAAGGGTAACACAGCGGCCAAGTCATATCGGAGTACACATGCCATGATACTGGGAGGTCGGATGGACTGGATAGTCCGACGGCAGTCCAGATGTGCGATTCTCCCATCCGCTGAGAGCAAGGCATGGGCGTCTTTGTGTCGGTCTGAGTAATACATCTTTCGTATAAGGCAGTGCTACATGCTATAGCCGTAGTGCAACGGCTACATCCGATCATTGATGTCACTCGGGATGGCGACGTGCCGAATGACGATGGTATCGCGACGAGCCGAAGCACGACAGCATGTGGAGAGAATCAATCGTTGCAACCTAGGAACGTTTCCCATAGGGCAAAGCCTACGATAATGATTGAGACACGACATAGTACTGAAGTTTGTTGAGACCCGAATCGTAGCGAAGATTTCGTGGATAGATTGCGCTGGGTGCGAGAGTCTATTGAGACTGGCAAGTATCTTGCAGCCATGTGAGTCGTTTCAAGCATCCCGTAGCCTATGAAGTGACACGGAGTTGACTTGTGCACCAGGCCTTACAAAGGGGATATCATTAGTGTGAGTTCAAACTGAAGAAGTCGGTTACAACAAAATGGGAAGCAGGTTGTTTTAAAGAGTGTATCTGCATGGCGCGGTCTGAGAGGATTCAACATCCGCACTGTTTGCATATCGGGCAATTCCGATGGACCATATATATAAACATATAGATTAATCAAGTGTGAGGTCTATCATTCTCGTCGTAAATGGTGCTCGGAGTCGCCATCACCTCCTTAACCATGCTCTTCCATGCTTTCATGATACCTCAAACGTGGTGGTACGGTTGGGCCCGTGAATGTCGACACGGATATCTTCCCCGGTATGTCATTGCCATGCTCAGCATGGAGCTCAATTACTTCTGAATCCTATGCTTTGGTAGCGATGATGCGCGCTCCTCCCAATTCACGGCTGGAGAACAAATCGTCGACTGTATCGTAGAATAATGTAAGCGGCGCCCCAGTCGTCCCCTTTTGTCGGTTAATGAGCGCCCGTTGGTGAACAAACTCAGTCCACTCCTCCGACACGTCTTCAAACTGAACGTCATGGAAGCCGGCATTTGTCAGATCGCGTATATACTGGTCCCGGCTCGGCAGGTAAGGGCAAGAGAGGACGTCGTGTAATTTGTCTCCGGCGTCTTTACTGAATGTTGTCTCGGCAAAGAAATCCTCAATGTAGATTTTCCCTCCCGGCTTGAGCGTGCTGACTGCTTTTTGGAACAATGTATCCCTGTCGGGGATGTGCAGAATGCATAGAAACGAGACAATGTAGTCGACGGGGGCATCTATTGTGAGTTTTGTAAAGTCGGCGTTGACTGAGCGAACGCCTTCGGAGAGGCCATTTCTTTGGGTGATTTTCTCGGCAAGCTGGTGAATCTCAGGCTGCAGCTCGATGCCCGTGACATCAACGCCGTAATGCTTGTGCAGATAGCGGCCCGTGGCACTGAAGCCCGAGCCAATGTCGACGACGGTTTGTCCCTGTTGCATTCCTAACGTTTGGCCTGCATGTTCCAAGGCAGCATTGCCCAAGTAGTGCATGCAATCGAAATCTGCCGTGTCGTCGAGGTCCCACGTGGGTTTGCCTTCCAGCGTATCCAGACGTCGGTTGGCTCTCTCCAAGTTATACAAGGCCATGTCGCCAACAGGCTTGTTGCCATTGCTGTTGTCGCCCATTCTGTATATATCCGGGAAGTCCGCTCTAACAATAGGAGATGTATCTAAAGTGTCTTCACGGTAAGATTTGGGTCACTATGGCTGGGCTGGGCTCTCGTGGGTAGGTAGTCTTACACGATCTGTAATGTCGATACCCACGGTCTCTTGGTAGCTCCGCGATCGTAGTAGAAGGAAATAACGGTAAATAGATGAATTGAAACAGCAAACAAAAAAAATTGGTGGTTTTAAGCAAAGCAAACAATATGGTGTCGTGGAATATTGATTAAAGTACGTTGGTGATGAAGGCAAGCTTAGGTATATGTAGGTAGGTGGCTAGGAAAAATTGAAGGATTAAGGATAGATGAATTAAACAGGCCCCTCTTTCAGGTCGTTATCTATCACCTGGGCATTAATGCAGATCCATGCCAAATCTTATATAGAAGTCGGTGAGTTTAGCCCAAAGTATAAATCAAGGCGTAGTATTAAAACAGAGCTCGAATGTCTACCTACACGCAGACAGGACAGGACAGGACACCCGGTTTTGCGCTGTCAGATCCACACGGGGATGCAAGGGGGACGGACCCAGAAGTGCCGAAAAGATGCAGCTAAATGGATCCCGGCTTTATTAGCTGAGCCATGTACGAGTACGGTGTACTGGGGCTTCAGTATCGGTACATTGCGTCGGAATCACCGGGATGTCATTGATATGGTGGCTCTCATGTACGGGTTCTCATCATACAGTGATAAAGTTGGACCAACGTATTAGGTATGTGATGCGCCAAGCTTGGGAAATCGGAAGAGGCCATTGGCAGTGGCTTCTCCCTGTCACACATGCCAGCCGAAAAGATGCAGCATTCCCTGTCCAGCCAGGCATGTGATGAAAGGAATAGGCCCAGGCAGCGGTATTCGTCGGTGTCGGTGAGAGGCAGGGTTGTCCATGACAACTCACTCGGCAGCGTTGTCTTTTTTTTTCCACCTGTCTTCTGGAGCAGAGATTCACTAGTAGTACTAAGTACTAGTATATGAGATCTGGCTTACTGGACGCTTACTTCCTTGGAGAAGTGGGTGTGAGGGCCAGGTAGGGCCACCGAGGATATCCGGAGGATAGACAACAAACGGAAACAATCGATTGGCCTCACTACGTATGGGCTGTACGTGTGATAACTGAGCAGATAAGCTACATATCGAGGTAGTAGTTAGAATAGCCTCGTGACATGTAAGCTACCTTTTCAAGAGGCATGTCTTACGTTTCACTCGATGCACGGCAAGGTACCTATGCAAGCTTCCAGTGACTGGGGACTTGGGCTGCAGTGATATACCTACTCGTAGATGATTACTACCTACATATAAGGTATGTAGGTACATGTATTCACAATTATAGAAAGAAGGAGGAACAAAAAAAAGAAAATACCCAAAAAGGCAACTGTATTATACCAAAATAAAGAGGGAGAAAAAAAAGAACCACCTTGATCTTTAGCCAGGTGCTTGTTATAGGAAAAGCCCAATGCGGGGGTCGAACCCGCAACCTTGAGATATCGCGACATCAGAACGTGCGCCTCGTAAGAGTCTCACGCTCTACCGATTGAGCTAACCGGGCCGGTGATTAAGCGACCTGGCCAGTGCTCCAAGGTGGTTGCTGCTTGTTGGATTCTGATCAATGCTATCTCATTTATACATCATTTCGCCAGCTTCATGGCATCCTTGCACAATGACTCAACAGCGCTGCACTGCTTTTAGCCATGTGTGAAATCACCTGCCAGTACCGCCGAGTATTAATCGCATTCAGCTCAATCTGCACAGGATGCCCAGGGGGAAACTTGACATGACTTTTGCAACAGCCGTGGTGAACGGACGAAACCTTTTAGACTCGAAAGGAACAGAAATGGCTCTAAACAGCCAACGCCATATAACCTCTACCACTCAAAAAGGGTTACGATGAGAAAACCAACTCTACTAGAGGAGATGCAGGCATAAACTGCGAGGCCTGAAGCTACCTACGTATGGGAGACTGCCATCTCATTACCCTCAAACTACGCCGCTGCACCCAACCCTGTCGGGATAACGACCATGCTCTCAGGAATCTTGAAGCTCTGGGCGCGCGTCTCTCCTCTCTCTTCCTTTGGACTACGCTGCTGCACCCAGCCCTGCCAGGATGACGACCATGCCCTCGGAAGGTCCCGGTAGCCTCAGACCCAACGTCTCTGCTTTGTCCCCTCGTTCGAGTTTCGTCCATCTAATTTATAAAGAAAAGGCCTTTACCGAATCAAGCGAGGTTTGCTTGTATCGTCCAGCTCCCAGAGCTTGGGTTGGTTGGCCCTCCTCGTGGATCTCGTATTCAAACCGCTAGCAGGGCGGAGGGGCCTTGCTCGTGGAGAAGCTGGAGAAGAAGACGTCCGTCTTGGGCGTTTGTGCTGCCTGCCCTTTGCTTCGTCGTCGACTTTGGCCTCCGTCGTTGCCATGCTCTCATCTGGTGCCTGCTGTGCAGGAGGGGAGACGTGGGGCGTCGGAGCAGATTCTGGAGTCTCTGTTCTTCGGCGCTTTTGTCGGCGTTCCTCATCGCCATCATCATCATCCTCGTCGTCGGGTTTGGATCTCTTCCTAGGCACCTTCTCAGCCACAGCTTGCTCAGATGCTATGCTCAGATTCTCCTCTTCCTCATCCGTTGATGTATCTTCCGACGAACTGCCGTAGGTGATAAAATCCGGCTGTATAGATTCAGGCCTGTTGAGCTTCCACCCCTTCGCCGCCGTATACCTCCTCCAACGCAGACGCGGCGGGAACAAGTCGTCATCTGGCCGTGTTGCGTTACCTGTGCCAGCTGCATTGCCTTCTTCAGCTGCATCATCGAGTCTCCGCCGCTTCTTAGCTGGTGACTCTCCTGCACGTTGCGTGCTTGGAATTGGCTGGCTCGAGGGAAACCAATTGCAATCATCGGGTTCGTCATCTGGCTCTACTGCGTCATCTGTGCCGGCCGCGTTGCCTTCTTCAGCCGCGTCGGTGAACCTCACCCGCTTCTTTGGCCGGTTTTCGTTTTCTGTATGCTGCTGCCGTTTGCCATCCAGACTTTGTCGGGGCGAATGGCGTAGATGTTCTTCTGTCGTTGTAGAAGAGGAAGGGGAGTTTTCATGTTGAGAATTGGGGATTTCTTTCGTCACTGCTTCACTTGGCGCTTCGGACACATCTAGATCAGAAGGTTCAGACGGCGTCCTATAAATCTCCCCAATATCATTCTCGTCCAAATGCTGTGTCCCACAGCCTATCTCGTCGTCCGAGAGATATCCATTAGGCCACCACTCAATATGAACCTCGTCCGCTTCGAAACCAAATGCTACTCCATCCAAGATCTGCAGCATGCTCTTCAAGCTGCCGGTTGTGCAGAAATCAACTGCCAGGTGGCGAGTAGCGTTGGTGACAAAGGACTGGTTTTCTTTCCAAGCATGTCGCTTGAGCCCGCGGTACCATTTTCTTCCTTTGGCCTGCCGCCGCCTGATGATCCGCCGAAAACGTTTCTCAAAGTCATTTCTATCGCTGGAAAGCTTGGCTAGTTTGATTGCCGTCCTGAAGTACGATTCCGTGTCGAGGACGGGTATTTGTACTGTATTGAATCGCCCCCAGTACTCTTCCCATAGGAACTTGGGAGAGCGAATATCTTTTGGGGCAGTGTGCATCCATTCCAAAGCCTTCGCGCGAGTCTTTATCGGCGCCCTGGGTAAGCCCATGACGAGTATAGGGCGGGCGGACGCTGAATCTGAATCGGTCGGTTCGCGGTTGTGATGGTGATGGTGATGGTGACGCGGGGGTTCGCAGTCGCGGCCGCGCAATGAGCATCAACAGCGGCTCAATCTGCTATGGAAGGATAAAACATCCGCCAAGCACCAGGCAGAATCGTGCCCAATGCGTGCGTTTTATCTTAGTGCTGCATCTTGTTCTGATTTAGGAAGACGGTCAAAGCAAAAGTACAAATGGCCGTGATTCACGACGGGTACTTGGTCTAGCAGACAGTGCGCGTCAGATTAGAGGTACCGATCGATAAAACCAACTCGGGAGACGGGCCGTCAGCCGCATTAGCTTCCCTGGTTGCCCAAAGGGGACCAACCAAACACCGTCCACATCACCACTTGTTCTTGTTGGCAGTGCATTGGGCATGGAGTCAAGTTGCTATCAGCATTTGATAGTAGTATGTAGTAGCAGTAGTAATGGCAGCAATAACGGCCAGGGTATGGCGGGCATGGCGGATATATAAAGGTATACATATATACGTGAGGAGGAGCAGCATCAGCATGATGGAGGTAGCGCATCCACGTATTCTCTGCTTCCCATCATGTCTCTGCCCCTGAAGTCCAAACAATTCTGACAAGCTCCCTAGCTAATCAAACTAGTAGCCAAATGCATGTATTAATATACATATATTCAGTTTTGCGCTCTGCCTCACTGTGCTTTCCCTCACTCTTTCTGCCTTTCTCTCTGTCTTCTTTCTTTGCTTGCAGGCAGAGCATCTTGCACACCTAGCTTGTAACAGCAATGCAACCGTTCTTCCGCTGATGACGATGAAAAATGACAAAGCCAACAAGGTTAAAGGCGAGGAGCTTATGCCGAATTGCACCAAAGCAATTTATCATCGAAGCGATAAATTGCACCAAAGCAATTTATCATCGAAGCAATTTATCATCGAAGCGATAATAGCCTGGAACTCCAAAAACATCGTGACTGTAACAATGGCATCGATAATACCAGACTTGCGCAGCGCCTCCCCGTCTGGCTAGTAGCCCACGACTCCATGGACAGCATCTTCAGAGAAGAACCTGAGAAGGGGATAGGAAGCTTCTTCAATAATCGGAGGTACGACGAGAGGGGTGATGAATGGAACTAGAAGAGATGCTTCAGATTCCCCAATACTGGAGAGTATGGCACAGTGCGTTCGATATGGGATTCGCCTGAAGCTGCAGAGTACTCGTACAGCCTCGTGCAGCATAATCCCATCATCTCCGCCTCCTAGCACACCGTCTGCTCTTAACCCGTACGCTTCTGCTGTCCCTTTTCTCAACATGGCTAGCAACGCGGCACCAGACTCCCCAAGCACCAATGTCAACACGCAGTCCTCCTCGCCGGGGTTAGTGAGACGGTTCTTCTGTGATTCCACAATTAGACAGCCGTGCCAACCCCGCAGACTGTTCTCTGCTCGCGGGACTGGGGAATTCCGACATGTTGCCATCCAGGCGAGCAGAGGAAAAAGGACCGGGGTCTTGTTGGCTGTGGATAATGCGCGACAGCTTGTTGTTTTACCAAGTGGAGCGTCCCTTGTCCACCTCGGCGCTGCAGTATGCCATCTCTGGAGCTGTCCCTTCCACTTCATCATTTCCTTGTTCAAAACACTTTTGCCCAGATTTCTCTTGGTCCCCTTCCTCTCGTGCATATTAGGCTGACACACGATGAAGACGGGAACGGGAGCAGCGATGGCAGCGACAACCGGAACCCAACCCCGTTAACCAATTCTTTCCAGCAGATGAAGGATGTCTTTGAATTCCAAGCACAAGGCACCACTGTCATTTGGCAAGTCCCAGTTGAGGGCGCAGAGCAGCGTGCTGGCCCTATAAATCTCGACGTAAATCACAATTCTAAAAGAAACCAAGGACTTTCCAAACCGCTCCGACCATGTGACCCCAACGTATTAGACCTTCAAGAAATCGCCTCCGACAAATCGTCTCCAAATACGCGCCCCGCCCCGAAACGGATCTCCCGCGTGCTAATGTCCAAGGGCTTGTACACTGGGGAACCAGGCCGAATCGTTGATGCAAGCACCACTGCGACAAGCGATGTTGTTCAAGCAGATTCTATCTTGCCCCATCAAAATCTCGGTAAGCACACCCAATTCCGCCCCTCCATACAAGATGCTTCTCCAGGCTCGGCTGATCTGTCATAGGAAAGCGGAAGCGCGAGGATGCCAGCTTGAATGACGATGCCATGCTGCCTAGTAAACGTGCCAAAACATTGCGTCGCTCTGTTTCGACCGTGATTGGATTGTTGACGCTATTTCTACAAGAGATTGATGCTGGATTTTGCCGGCATGGGCTCCAAGAGATGGAGGACAAACTCACAGAGATTCACACTGCGACTCATGCTACCATTGGCGAGGTTGCGAATTGGCTGACGTTTGACGGCCAGGGCGAATTCGCAGAGTTGGGACGTGGCGTGAAGGAGGTTTCAAGACAACTATGCGAAGAGGCCGGCGGGCAGGTGGTTGAATGCCTGGACAAGCTCTCTGAGTTGGTAATTGACTTGGTCGAGATTCTAAGACAATCACACCCAGAGGCGGACGAGTATTTTGAACAGCACGTCGAGAAAGAATCAGGTGACTATGGGGATCAATTGACGGCAGATGCGGGAGAAACAAGGGCGGAATGTAGGGACAAGGAGTTGGATGGTGCACAGGTGCCGTCTTGAAGAAGCCTTCTCTCTGCACTTCGAGGAACCTTATATATATCGCACTCGGTAGGAACGAACAAGCTCGGCGGGTTGACTAGGAGATTGGGGGGTTCTCTTATACCGCGTTTCTCTAGCAGAATCCTGCGATGGCGCCCAGTGGCATCTGCAAGTCCTCACGAGGTGCAACGGAAATCGTAATGGAGCTGGGAAACGAGCCTCCAGTCAAGATGCGATTCGTAGCGCCGGCATGGTATGATGCGTCGTACTCGCGCTCCCATCCCGGTGGGCATCCGGGGCCCTCCACTGGCGAGATTTCGACGAGCAGCCGATGACCTTTTAGAACACGTCCAGTAGCCGGCATGATCTCGACATCAATCTTGACCACTTCTCCTGGTACGAGGGGTTGAGCATCTTCACGTCGATGAGTGTGCCAGGGGCGCTCTGTCGTACTGCGCTCAGGATCAGTCGCTCGACGGGAGACTTTGAGGCATCCCCAGGTCAAAGGACAGTTGATCCAGCTTCGTACGTGCGATGCGGAACCTCTCGCTCGCCATCCATGATACGCAGAGCAACAAAGACGTCAGCGTCCGACGTTGTGGACGACACCCACAGCGTTGCCCGAAAGCGTCCCACCAATTCGAGGTCTTCTTCCAATGGAGCTGATTCGAAGACTGCCATGGGCATTGCCTCGTTCCCATCTTCTACATCGGCTGAATATTCAGCAACTCCTTCCTGGCTAGGCGCGCGAGTGGAAATATGCCCAACACCCACGCTTGTGACTTCCAGGAAGAGCTTCTTCTACGCCTCGAAAACGGCTCTCCGAGCTCGCTGAAGACGGCACGGATGGCGGGGGATTGTTCAAAGGCGTCGATGTCGGAAGTGAACGAGATGCCGTCTGCATGTCTGTTCACGATATCACGCATGGTATCATCGATGGATACGCCATTTCGGAGGTCTCTTTCAACTGCCAAGCTCTGGACGAAACGCGCTTGGTTGACCGTCTCTGGAAGTGTCAAGTTTGAATTTCCCAGCTCAGTGACACTATCGCGGAGCGTGGCAAGCGTCAGTGAACCACCAACAGCGGAGCCAAGAGACAATTTGCCGATCGAAAAGCTCAAAATTTCACCATCTTGGTAGAAGAAACGTCCTTGCTGGTCAGTGACGCCTTACTGGGACGCTGTCCGATATCCTAGACCAACCAACGGCCTATCGTCAAATCGGCCGCCAAGAAGCTCAGGAACTTTTGATTGAAGCTTGGCCATTGGATTTTCACAAGTTTGTACAATTCAAAACAGTCGGGTTTCCTGCAAAAGACGCAAGTGGATTTTGTGGATTTTGTGAGAAGAAGTGTGCAAATGGCGGGTGTCCAGAAGCCTTTACGGAGCACTGAACCTGACAGCAGATGATTGTAGACGCCTTCATCATCATTTCGAACGTCCTTTTCAACAATCATTCAGGTCACTTTGATTGCCGAATGATTTGCCGCTGAATGACGCACTGCAAAATAGATGATATGCCGCTTGAGGATACGCCGCTCTCGAACAATAGATGCACCGCGATGCCAAAAGAGTCTCCTCGCCCGCGGGATAACAAGACTGTGGCTTCTGTCATCAAGGGATCGTGTGACTATAAGACTTGTAATGCGGACCGCAATGGATCTCCAAGTATTATCCGAATAAGAATTACTGTCTACACCGCTCCCCCCATCGAATATCTCAGCTGATTCTAAGTCTTGAACGATAAAAGTGAAAGATGCATATCGTTACAAATTTCGCCGTTAAGGATAAGTACAGTTATTATGAAGGGTTTGGAAACCACTTTCGGCCAGTCCAATGCCCCTTGGAACCACGGAAAGCGAATCAAATTCTGATGCTTTAACTACGGGTCCGAAGCCGTTCCTGGTGCTGTTCCTATTCCCAATGCCCATCCTTAACGTCCTCCCCTTGGACTGCGCACGGAGAAAATGTCCGGAACGTCCTTGGTAGGCCCTCGATCGCACAATTTATATACGTATATGTATCGCATTGAGTCCTCCCATGAGCACAACGAGTTCATTTAATGGAACCACCATCTTGAATACGCCAATCCGCCCCCGGCCAAGAACCTCACTCCAAATGCTGTGTCGTGGCCCACCGTCCCATGGCCAGAGAAGGGAGACTGGATCTCGCAGCGCTTGGTGGGCAGCAACGGCGACCCTCAGCAGAAGACGGGCCTATCCATCTGGTTCTTTAACGTTCATAAGGACATGGATCCGCAAACCGTCTTCAACAGCCTGGACGGCGAGGCTCTCGTTGTCCCCCAGTTCGGTTCGCTGGATATTACGACAGAGCTTGGCAAGATGCTGGTTAGGCACAACGAGATTGCCGTAATCCCGCGCGGCATCAGATATCGTGTGGCGCTACCTAATGGAAAGCCGTGCCGGGGGTACATCTGCGAGCTCTACCAGGGCTATTTCCGTCTGCCCGAACTCGGTATTATCGGGACGACTGGCTTGGCGAATTCCTATGACTTTCAGATACCAAAGGCTTCATTCGAGGGCCGCATTGAAAAGCGGCCGAACGGTGATCAAATCGCCGTCGCCAGCGAGACTTCGGTATGGAACATTGTATCTCGCCTGAATACAAAACTGTGGCGCTGTTCACAGCCTACGAGCCCTTTCAATGTCGTCGGCTGGCAGGGCACACTCTATCCTTACAAGTACGATTTGGCGCGCGTAGATGGCATCGCAAACATCCGCTACGGCCACGCCGATCCCTCCGTGTTTGTTGTTCTGACGGCTCCTTCGTTTGGCAAAGCCCCCGGCACTGCGGTGATTGACTTTGCCTGCGTCGGCCCCCGATGGCAGGTTGCCGAAGGCACGTACCCGTTGCCTTTGTTTCACCGTAACACGATGCAGGAGTTTGTTCTCGGCATCATTGATGACCAGCGCCTCGATACTCCGCTCAACGATCCCAAAGCCGACTTTAGCCCTTTTGCGGCCTTTCTCAACGGGACAATGGTGACGCATGGGCCTGACGAGAAGCATTACCAGGCCATGAAGGCATCGGACACTACTGAGCCGGTCATGGTACAGAATCAAGGCCTCACTTTCGGCCTGTTTGAGTTTGAGTGCCCCCTTTATTTGACGGATTGGGCCATGGAGGCGGCGAAGCAGAACTCCAAGCGCCAGTTTTCAGGTCAATTCGCTGAGACTAAGTAGCGAGATGGGAAATAGCAGAGTTGTGTATGCCAATAGAATGGTTAGATTGAATCAACAACTTTTCAGTAGCTTGTGCTAGGTACGTCTTAGCATCAGCAACGTTTGAACTTGCCTTGATCCGTTCCTGGCCTCGATATCTTCGGGTAGAGGCTCTCGTACAAATAGCAACAGTAATTGACTCAGCTCTACATGTCTGTATAGGATTGGAGATGGACTTGATGTAGTCCCCTTGTAGAATGGCAGAAGATTTATTCCTACGATCGCAAATACAGCTACAAGTCGGGTCCTTGCGTAGCTCCAGACAATAAAAATTTATGTCGTGATGCCTCCTTTTTTTCTTGAGTACATGTAGCCTCGTTCGGCGGGCATTCAGTTGTGATGGCGTGGGTAAGGAGAAGATTCTGTCGAGGGGTAAGACGTCAACCACGGGCGGCTGCCATATTCAACATCAGCATTGGGGGTATTTCGGTCATCACGGTATCAATACTGTGTCCATGACAAATTCCGAGTGACAATGGCCCTGTGGCTGCCGTTACTGGAGCGCGAGTCTGTCCGTCTTTCATCCCAAGACGGCCCGTCCAAAGACAATCCGCCCGACACTAAGAACGGGACCTGAACAGTTTGCCCGGCAAAGCACTTGAACATGCCGCCCTAAATGCACCATGGTTTATGAACTAAACGAGAATAAAGATGTACTTGATGCTTCATCATGCATGTTAATTAGTCTGGAAGCTCGCATGCTAAAATTCCAAGAGGATATCGATACAACAAACTGATAGTCTTTGAACCAACACATGTTCAAATGTAAAGAGACAAGAAATCGTAAATCAAAATCCAGCAAAGCCTTCTGACCAGATCCAATTCGAGTCTTTGGTAATGTAGTCAAAGTTGTCCATCCCATCTTGAACGATAACGTCTTCCCCTATGCTGAATCGTGCGTCGGGTTCTTGGTAAAGAGCGAGAGCGGGATCTATTAGCGCTTCTGCATGGTTGATTGACGTCGCCTCCTTCAGTGACAAGGCGTTGATGTGGTCTGGAAAGAACAAGATGCGGGACACGATCCAATGGTCGTCGTCGCCCGGTTTGCTGTCTGCCCATTCAAGGTCACTCAGCTTCTTTTCGTACCGCCGGAAAGAATCTATACGTCGCCCGTCAGTATAGCTATATCTCTGTTACGTCTACGTTCCGTTGCGACCTACTCAAGACAAATTGGCCAAGGCCCGAGAACTCTGCAAACCGTTCTAGGGTCATGGTCAAGATTTGCAAGGAAAGCGACGCCCTCTCTGCCAGTTCCGGATCAGCTCGGGTGAATAGCTTGACGAGCAATTGGAGGCACGCGGGCACCCATAGAACAGAGGCAAGGTAAGGACAGCAGCGCGGCACATCGTCGGCCGACGAGTCTCGAAGAATGGAGCAAACGGTCTCGGATGCGGACAGCGCCCGTGAAAACGCTTTGGCCTCGGGTGATGTGCCATTGTCGCTGCCCTGTCGTCGCTGGCGGGACAAGTCGTGACAGATGGTAAAGATGTCAGAGGGCGTTGCATGTTTGAAGCATCGAATCTTGCTGGAGATGGTAAAGACACTGCATTTTAGGTCAGCGGCGAGGCTGCTGAGACGGGACAGGATGCGACTTGCGATTCGAGCAATAAACGCAGATGGAAATGGTCGGTCGAAATCTTGAACTGCCCAGCATCTCCCGTCTTCGATTCCATGGGCATGTTCTGTTTGTAAAACGTAGCACACTCGTCGATTTTTGTGAGAATGTCGTTTGATTCGAGAGCGTCATCATCATTCATCGCCTCCTCGAGCATCTTTGCGCCGAGATGCATTGTTCTGATCCGATGTGCCAAGATGGAGAGCTGAGGCCGTACTGTCAGAGAGGCTCGCAAATCATCGAGGCTCGCTGGTAGGAAGTCCGATGGGCAGTGACGCCCTTGGAACCAGTCCTTGTCGTCGCAGGGAAGCTTTGTCTTGCATTTCCCCCAATCAATCATGCGCGGTCTGTCCTTGGTTACGCAGATGAAGTTCTCCAGATACGCAATGACCCACCAGGTGCGCCGTAGCTCTTCTTTCTTGACCCATATGGATTTGCAAGGATCTGAATCGCTGGCTCTCGACGTGAACATTGTTTCGTTGTTGTAATCGACCTGATCCAGGCCGCAATCAAGAGCTAATCGCACCGTAGTTGTTAATAATGAATACGTTCGACCACCGAGTCCGATTCCCATTTGTGCAAAGGTAATAATGGCGGCAGCTTGCACGACGGTAATCGAGGGTCTCTGCATCCCGCCGCTTTCAAGCTCCAGCTTGTCCATTCTCGAGGTTTCATTCATGAGCAGCCGGTATGCCTGACTGAGAAACCCTTGACCGCGCTCCCATCGCTTTCGGCTCTTGTAGTGGCCGTCATCTTGGCTGCCGTAGCTACCTGGCGCCTGGCGCAGCAGCATGCGGTCGAAAAGGTCGACTTCAGGATGATCCGAATATCTGGCCGCCAAAGAAAACATGCTTGACAGGATCAGCGTTGCCTGCTCGTCCAACGCGTACGAGCCACTTTCCACTCGGCCGACAAAGCTCGGTTGGTGAAGGAGGCGGATCTGCGGATGAACATGGTCAAAGTAGACATTTAACAGGTGAATGATGAGTGCCTTTGGAGGAAGAGGAGGAGGATCTTGTCTGGGGGAATTGCTCCACGGCTGTTGCCAAGGCAGAGATTCGGTGGCCGTCGCCAATGCCGATGCTGCAGCCTCGAGTGTAGGATCCAGGCTCGAGAGGGGATGAAGCGTGTCTTGGGAGAAGGAGGACTGAGACCAGCTCATCTGCCCCAGGGCATCTTGCGACCAATTGTCTTCCCATTCGCCATTGTCGAGTGTTGAGCCCGAAGCTTGTGTTTCTTGGGGCGGCTGAGGGTCTAATGATGTGCATATAGTAAGTAAGTGTCGAATGCGCTGAAGGTGTCGCTGAAGCAATCAACTGGCGCTCACCTGTTGTTGATTTGTCGCTCAAAGGTACCTGTATTCTTCTCTTGTAGCCCTTTCTCGGGCCGGGTTTCTTCGTAAAGGCAGGATAGATACAAGTTGCCATGGTTTGGGAGCATAGCGAGCACTGCGGCTTCGTCCCGCTACCTAAAAGGCACGTAACACGATCATGAGCAAAGGTGCAACGCAACACACGATTCTTCGTTCGCCGCGGAGCATCACATCAAAACTCACATCTCTTTTTCCTCCTGCGTGCAACAGCAGCTGTAGTTAGCTGGCAACGGCCATGACGTCGAGCAGAATCCAGAGCAGGGCGAGCAACTCACCGGCTGCAATTCTGACAGGCTCGGATCCGTTGGCTTTGGTGAGAGAGCATTTCCAGACAGCAGTGAGTGACTGGATCCAGTCGTCGGGCCAGCAATACGAACAAATCGCAACCACCTTTTGACCGATCTCCGTCTGCAAGCAAGCCGACATGCCCAAGATCAGGCACAAAACAACCTGACAAATGGAACAAACAAAGATTCCGTCCAGGTGCTGCAACTGCTGGTATTACTGCATCTCCCCCTCGCTTAGTGGATTAGTCAGCGCGACACCACTGTACTCCGTACCCAAGAATAAGATGTGCAGCACAGCATGGCTGACGCCTGACTTGACTCCTACACAAGGTAAGGTAAGCCAAGATTGTTGGTACCCGTAGCCATTATAGCTGAGGTGGATTTGGTCCTTGGAAGCGGTTGTGAAAGGCCTCGAGCAGCAACAGGTTGGTCCATCTGGCTGATCCAGTTGAGGCAGATTAAAGATGATTTCGGCCTCTGTAGACAATGTGAATATACTAGTACCTACCTATGCAAACCACCAATCTCATCATTCGATATACCGGCGCAAAGAGAAAACTACATGGACAGATACATCTGATACACTTACTACTATATACTCTTTACTACTATATTACTTGGGTACAGGTATGTATCACAATATGATGTATGGGCACTCAATACGTTTCAACCACAACAAGTGACTGAATTTTCAACTACCTATAACCTACCTAGTAAGTAAAGACTACCTAAAGATAAAAGATACTAACTTATCAAACGCTGGGGCGTAGCCTCCTTTTGACCTAGCTGTTGCAGCTTTCCTGAACCTCTTGATAACAAACATGATCCCCATACTAACTTGTAACCCATTGGGATAAACAACCTAGATGGAACAGGGTACATGTATCCTAAACGGTGCAAAACAAACAAACAAACAAACAAACAAACAAACAAAAAAACAAAAGATCCAAACAACCCAAAAAACAAAGATCCAAACAACCAAAAAAAAAAAGATCCAAACAACCAAAAAAACAAAGATCCAAACAACCAAAAAAACAAAAGATCCAAACAACCGAAAAAAAACAAAGGTCCAAGTCCTCCTGGGGCACGACTTCAACAATTCAATCATTTTTCTCTCTCTCTTTCCCAGTTTCCTCATTTTCCTCTCTCTCTTTCCCAGTTTCCTCATTTTTCTCTTCTCCCTTTCTCCCTTCTCTCGGTGGTTCAATCTCACTTCCGGGGGACTCTCTGTACAATAAAGTTAAGTCGAAGGAGGACAAAAAGCTCCAGCTCCTTAATCTGCTCATCGCCAATATCAGGTCGTGCCACACATGGGTAAATCGTGAGAAATGGGAGGCCTTTCCCGGCTCGTTCAACTTCTTGCTCTTCCCGCAGCAGCTGACACTGGCTACTGTTGATGGCTTGAGGTTTCATGAGCTCTGGTAGTTGGGGGTATCGGACGAGGTCTCGCAAGATCTGGTGAACAAGAAGGAAGTGGCACATAATCCTCTGCACCAATTTCTCCGAAACGTACTGTATCGCATCGGCGTTGTTTGTTTCCTGGTCGGTGACGGTCATGACGTCAAAGCGCCCCGTCCCGGTGGACGTGTATGGCAGAAGATTCTTATCCCGCTCCATGACGGAAAATAGTACCTTGAAAGCGTCGAGCGTGACTGTGTGGCACTCAAGGATGATTTGACGAAGGGGTCCAGGCACGGGATTGGGCCCCTTTCCGAAAATCCACTGATTCGGTAGACCTCGAAGGGCCTTGGTGAAGTCACGCGAGACAGTCATTGTCCTCAAGAACAGGATATCAAAGCGCAAGTTCCAGTTGCCGTAGTCAAAATTCGCTCCTGGTTGTGCCTTGACGATCTTCCCATCGGGATTCTGTTTGCTAGCTGTGTCCCAGGCCTTGACCTGAGCATGAAACAGGATGCTGACTTGACACAGGTTCCGGGCGTATTCTTCAGTACATTCCCTTCGCTTAACCGCCCTATTTATCCTTTCGGCAAAGTCGCAGGCCCTCGCACAAACCTCGCGGGCATCGGCTCTGACCATGGCGAGATTTTCCCAAACGGCGTGAAATTTGGAATCGTCGAAAGGGTTTGGGGTGGATGGCTGCATCTGTGGTTGCTGTATCTGTGATTGCTGCATCTGTTGTTGCTGCATCTGTTGTTGTTGCTGCATCTGTTGTTGTTGCTGCATCTGTTGTTGCTGCACCTGTTGTTGTTGCTGCATCTGTTGTTGCTGCATCTGTTGTTGTTGCTGCATCTGTTGTTGTTGCTGCATCTGTTGTTGCTGCACCTGTTGCTGTTGCTGCATCTGTTGTTGCTGCACCTGTTGTTGTTGTTGCATCTGTTGTTGCTCAAGGTCAAGCCGCTGAGGGTTAAACCACGTGGACCCTTGCTCATGCTCCTGTGGTTGAAACGGCTGTTGAAGCAGTCCTAGTAGACTCTGGGTTTGTTGAGGCTGCTGTTGCTGAAGCTCCAAAGTGAAGTTATTGGATTGTGGCTGCTCCTTCTGGGGCTGTTGTTGCTCTTGCTGAGACTCTTGTTGCTCTTGAAGCAAAGTAGACTCATTAGATTGCAGCTGCTCTTGCTGAGACTGTTGTTGCTGAAGCTCCAGAGTAAACTCATTGGATTGCAGCTCCAAAGTAAACTCATTAAATTGCGGCTGCTCTTGCTGAGACTGTTGTTGCTCTTGCTGAGACTCTTGTTGCTCTTGCAGCAAAGTAAACTCATTGGATTGCAGCTCCAAAGTAAACTCATTAGATTGCAGCTCCAAAGTAAACTCATCTGATTGCAGCTCCAAAGTAAACTCATTGGATTGCATTTGCTCTTGCTGAGACTGTTGTTGCTGAAGCTCCAAAGTAAACTCATTGGTGAATTGCAGCTGCTCTTGCTGAGACTGCTGTTGCTGAAGCTCCAAAGTAAACTCATTGGATTGCAGCTCCAAAGTAAACTCATTGGATTGCGGCTGCTCTTGATGGAACTGTTGTTGCTCTTGCAGCAAAGTAAGCTCATTGGTGAATTGCAGCTGCTCTTGCTGGGACTGCTCATCGAGTGGAAGCTGGGCCGGGAGGTTAGAGTCCATGTCCGACGCGGATCTTTGTTCTTGAGGCTCTTGTTCTGTTGTGCCAGTAAACGCACGGATAAACTCCATGTATTCCATTTCCATGGCGATAACTTGACGGCTAGGGACGACACAAAAGCTGTCGGCTTCGTGGCCCGCTCCGTTTTCCATGAAGGCGTCCATCTTCTCGGCTGGTTTGGTTATCTCCATGGCATCATCAAAAAAGTGGCTGCTCGGTTCAGGTGCATCGTCGGGACTTGGGACGTATGCTGCTGTTCCGGCTTGCGTGATATCGCCATCCCAGATTGGTTCAGTCATATCGGAGGGGAGATCCTTGAACAATTCAAAGCGGCCATGGGCATCGCTAGCTTGGTTGTCGCGGTCCATTGTTGCAGTGATGTTGATATCGAGCAGAGGATTATTGCTTTGAATATCGAGCAGAGGATTATTGCTTTGAATATCGAGCAGAGGATTATTGCTTTGAATATCGAGCAGAGGATTATTGCTTTGATCACTACAATTTTCTCAGGAGCTCTACCACCAAGCTTCTTTTGGAGGCTTCTGGCCTGGCTAGGGACTTTATAGAATTCTTGAGGATGTATTGCTTAGAGCGCGGTGTAGAGATGTTGAGAGTAGCAATATGCAGGGTCAAAATCTGGGGGGAAATTCTTGAGGATATTTTGCTTAGAGCGCGGTGTAGAGATGTTGAGAGTAGCTGTATGCAGGGTCAAAATCTGGGGGGAAATTCTTTTGGATCTCGGCGGGCCTCTTGCACCTTTATATACCCAGCATTCGGGAATGAAAATTTTCATTACTCAAACTATAAGACTCGGGGTAGAAAAGTTTATATCAGGGGAAAACCTTATACATGTTGTCTGAAGACCTTGTACATGTAGTTTGAAGACCTTGTACATGTAGTTTCAAGGCCTTTGATATGTTGGAAACATATTGCGCCGCTTCTTCGTTTGCCATTCCTTTCGTCTCTTATCTCTTTCTGCCTCTCGTAAGAGATACGAGACGACGAGGCAATGCCAACGTCCTTGGCTGTGTCAAGCGCGTAGACACAATGGACTGGACGAGAGGCTACGGCCGAGGGAACGAGGATGAAGAGCAACGTCATGATGCTACCAATTGCCACCACCAGCTCCATACGCGTCCGTACTGCTTCCTTGTGATTCCACCCCTATTGCTTGCGTTTAGATTTTCCCAAAAGTTGTGGCGCGAGCTACCGTGTAGGTTTTTCCTCCTGGACAGATTTTTCCTTGGATGAGGTGTTTTGCGAGCGTTTTTGTCTTTTCGCACCCCGCATTCGAAGCGGGATCAAGAAAAGGACAAGCTACGATCAAACAAAGTTGTAACGTAGCTCCTCAAGAAGATTCGTTGACGGGATATGACGTGGCCAAGTGGTGCAATGGTGGATGTCGAAGTTGAAGCTGCCTCGGTGTCTTGACCACCACACCACCTGCAAATCTCTTGCCATCACGGCCAGTTGAGGTGCATCTTGCAACGCCGAGATGTGTATCTTCCGTCTTTCGGCAACTCTTGTCCATTGAGTCAACATGGGGGCACGACGGAATGCTTGGAGTGATTCGAGTCTGTGGATGTCTCGACTGTACGTACACCTGCCGGCTGAACAAGAACAAACCTTATACAAGGTTCGCTTTGAGTTCTTGAATTTACGACGGCGATAATGACTCCAAGAATGACTCGTACGCGGATTTAATGTTGTCTGTTGGGGTATGAAATCGAAGGCTGAGGGGGATGGACGATGGGACTGAACGGGACGCCACTGCTGGAGTGGCTTTGCGGGCGGAGACTTTTGGAGGGAAGCGGAAATTGAGAAGAAGAAAGAAAAAAACCGAACAGCAACAATGAGAAAACGCAATTCGCCATTTGTTGTTGATTTCTCGGGCTCGTGGGCACACAGGCGTTGCCGCGTCGACGGACTGTGAGGTCCAAGTAAAGTATGTAGCTTTCACGATGCTCCCCCACAGACGGCGCCATCCAACTGCCAGATCTACCTAGTAGGCACTAAAGCATGGAGGTGGCGCTACTAGGAGCTGAAACCCCAGGCGCCAATTTTCCAGTGGCTTGAAATGTCCATTCCAAATTCCCTTGTAGGGAACTTTACGGGCCCGGCTTTAACGCCAACTGACAGCGCCCGAGATTTCCCCGACCGTTTCACTCACATGGAGTTCACATGGATTGAGGCCATCAATTGCCTTGTTTATTAGCAGCCATCGGGTCCATTGGACGCTGCAACGCCACAAAAGCCAATCTTACAGGTAATGGATCGCTCACTTACAAGCACATCTCAGTGCTGGAAATTATTCTCCGGGCTCTCATACGTGTACGTGTACCCTGTCTGTCTCTCTGCGAGACTTTCCTGATACTTGTCCGTTCCATTTCCAACAGATTAAACAGCGCCCTCGCCTCCACAACAGCCATCTCGTTGATATTTCTTGTGCTATTGTTGAATTGACTCTCGATTCATGGCTTAATTATACCTTCCAATACCACCAAAGCCAAATCCCACGGATGAGTCTCAACGGTCGAGTCTATGGATGCTCCCACCCCCCCAAAGGGCAGCGATGCTATGAGATTTGGCTTCTTGGGAGCGGCCGATGCTGCGTAAACCTTGATTCTCTGCCAAATCGCTCCCATCTGGGCCCGGTCAGAATACGCTTGTTGAGACCAGAGGGATCAGCCAAGCGACGATGCTATTCTGCCACATCACCCGCCCGCCTCTGCCCAGCTCTCCTCAGCTTCAACTCTGGCCTATGCGTCGTCTTCTCTCCCTCTTGATGGAAACACACGTGGCTAACATACAAACACCGACAGTCCCCTTGCTCACTTCAAACCCGCCAAATCACACCCCGAGGCCATTGTCCAGGCAATCAGCGCCCGCGATCGCCCAAAGGCCGAGGAATATGCAAAGACCCATGGAGTCCTCCAAGTCAATGATACCTATCAAGGTAGATGTACGTCATCTCATGCTCTCGGAAACACCCTCATCTGTTTGTCAGAAATCCTTCATGGTCCCAACGTTGATGCCGTCTTTATCCCCCCCAACGGTCCTCACTTTGAGTGGGCTGTCCGTGCTATTCACGCCCCTTCTTGAAAACATTGAAGCCTTGCACGCCCAACTCCATTTTAGGCTCGTATTTTAAATTCCAGCACTGTTGAGCGATATCCTGCTTCAGCATTGCCCAACACGAAAGCGAGAAGATAAATATAGTAGAAATAGTACATGTAGAAGTTGGATCCCCCCTCACTGTCAGTTTCAAATGTGACGCGACCATCAATAAAGTTTACCTCATCAACAAGACTAAGTTCGGGGTGCTACAGCAACAGAAGTACAATATATGACTGCTCTTGGTGAGATAAGTTCGGGGTGCCGCAGCAACAGAAGTACAATATATGACTGCTCTTGGTGAGATAAGTCCTTGTATCTACATAGTCTTGATGGCATAGTCTCGGAAATTCCCTGCAGTACCAATCTAAGTTCTCCCCAAACTCTGTCGGATTAAGCCACAGTTCACTGCGTGCGTGTGTAGAAACAACAGTCTTCCCCAGCACTGGTGTGTTTCCCTTACCCTCATACACACCTCCTTACTCCTTCGAATAATTCTCACTTCACAACACTGCGAATATCCAAATCATATTTGCCAGATTCTGACACATATTGCCTATTATCTACATCCAGAGACTGCCGATCAATTGAATTTCGTCTCATTAGTAAAGATGGATCCGGAAGCAGGAACCCCCCGAACAGTATTAAGCCATCTAATTTTCCACTGTTATTTGGCTGGATTATGGAGTCTTGCGATGACATACCCAGACATTGCTGCCGGCATGCTCATTTCCTTGGAATTTCGAATGTTTAAACTCTCATGACGAGTTATGGTTGTGGATCTTTTATCATTGGCTATCGTTGTGGGTTTCTATATTTCGACTCTACCTCTATTCTGAGATGATAGAATATCTACTCTGGCTTTACGTCAAATTCTTCTTGGGTCAAAGCACCGAATTGACTAGGGATGTCTATAAACCCATGTGTCTTAAAGTTGAGCTCATAATGATGAGTGGACTCTACTGCTATAGAGAGCCGCTTTGATCCCAGTGAGAAGGTTGGGGACAAGGGAGGGTATATCAAGTTTTTTTTTTATATGGATTGGGCATCTGAGAAGACCTTGTGTACTACCTAGGTAGTCATACAACTGCTGAGTATATCCAAATAACAAAAAAGGCCACGCTGGGTACACGAAGATGATCAATTTGTCCAGTGAAGATTTTGACCCAACTTCGGCTTTTGCACCTTCTTTTCAACAGTTAACCAGCTTGGAAATTGTTCATCATCCCCCAACTCAGTGCTGGGTATTTTGTCAATACAAGTATCCGCAGGAAGGAACATCATTGCTCTTGGTGTAGTAGGATTGAACTTTGGCTTCGTAGATCTTGGCTCAGATTTAGGAGATGTGTTTTTGACCGCTGTTTTGACAAACAGGGCATCAGTTCTACCCATCTGCCCATTAGCGGCAGGACGTGAGTTATGATCCTTGGCCCCGATCAATACATCCGTGGTAGCGGCTCGTTGAGCCAAAACGTGGTTCGCCCCCGGTTTCTTCATTACTCTTTGCTCTCCAGTGATATCGTAGGTCCGATCAGTTTGGAATTCCGATGTCGCATCTCGGATAGAATGTCTCCTTTGGCCGGAAGGATCAGACAGCCGTTTGGAGGAGCCGTTGACAGAAGCAGATTGGCGGCCATGGACCGGACAACTAGGACAGCTGACAACCTCGACTCTCTCGAATTCTGACTCATTAGGGGTGTTCTGGGGATGTTGATGTTGGCAATCAGTGTGAGAAATCCCATCATCATGCGGGCGTTGCGAGTCCTTGTCCGAGTGTCGCTTTCCAACCCTGCTGTGCAGTATAGTATTTATCACGGAGTCCGCAGAGGTGGCCCTTTCAGACTGCGGGTCAAATTTGGCTGCGCCGGTAGATGCAGCTCTCCTTTTAGGCTGACGACCTCTGCTCACAGAGCGTGATGACTTCGTTTCGCCGCGATTGATCAGAGAAGCCATCGACCTTTGTTTTGCATCGTTGGTGAATGCTTGGTGACTACCGACACTGTTGTTGCCATGGGCTCCAGGCTTGGAGCCATCATCAGGCACCTGTGAGTATGTATTGGGAGAAGATGCCCCAATTGTAGAACTTCGGTAGTAGTCTACCGCCACGGGCGTAGGTATGTATGCTCGAGTCCCAGGCCCCAAGAGACTAGGGCTCGCAACAATAGGTATCATATGATGCATTGCAGAATCCGCTCTAGTACTATGCTGGCCATCGCTTGCCAGGTTTAGTAAAGACGTAGGACGGTCAATGGCTAGCCCGCTTTGATGATAATCTGTGCTGTGTCTATTTCTCGACTCGGCTCGCTGAGAAATTTGCTCGATATGCTGCGATACTGCGCTCGGGATGTTTTGCGGGCTTAGTGATGAATCAGATCTGCCTCTTATCCCAGAGCGGCTCGCATTCCGTGACTTTGGCGACGAGGGTCTTGAGGGATTCTTCTCATTAGGGGACTTTATGCGCTGCGTCTGCGCCTCCGTGGACGATTTTGACTTTCCAGTTCTATTTGACGACGTGTTCGACCTCGGAGACTGTGAATATTTGGATCTTGTTTGCTGAAGCGCTGGAACACCGTTTATGCTCTCGCTCTCGCTCGTTGTATTCGGTAAGGGAGTGGTATCCTTGAGTGCTTCCCATGGAAAAGGTTCTGCTTTCCGTCCGACCGGCGTGCTGGGAGTCCATTCTCCACCAACGACTGGTGTCCGAATTATGCTGTCATGTGGTCGCCAAAACCAACGTGGTGATGCCGTAGATGCAGCAAACGGAGTTGTCGGAGAGTTGAAGGAATCTGCACCGTGGTTAATGGTCACATTGCCGCCATAGATACGCCGCTCGAACTCATTGTGGAAGGAGTTTGAAGGATATCCGCTCAGGGGAAGGCCACTATGAGGATATGGCGTGCTGTCTTCTGGTGGTCTCGGGTTGGAACGAATTGTTTGAGCCGAGACCTCTGATTCATTGGATTTGACTGATTGCATTGACTGTGCAGATCTTATAGACGTTGCGCTTAGGAGATTATCCTCTGGATTTTGCGGATTGGAAGTCGAGATCGGTGACTGCGGAATAACGAGTCTTGGACGAACAGCCATGGGCGTCGGACTAGGGGCAGAAGGAGTTGGAATATTGCCATCTGCTGCATCGGCCGCCTGATTACGATTGGCTGATTCGAATGGGGGCGGGATCGAGATAGAAGGCGCTCGTCGCTTCGCTATTTGCTTGGCGGGAGATATTTGCTGGGGTTTTCCAATCAGCTGAAGGGGAGATGCCTGTTTGCCTTTCGTAGGATCCAACACTTGAGGAGGAATCGAGGTTTCGGTAGGCGGTGACTGCTGGGCCATGGACAGATCCAGGGCTCCAATAACATGGTGTGTCTTGGTGTATGCTGGGGTCTGGCCATTGACATGAGAAGGCAGTTCGAGCGCGCCAACAGGCTTGTTCAAAGCACTGGCGTCTGGTCGATAAACCATCTTGGCATAAGGCGGGTTGGTCGTGTCCACAACCAGCAAGTCCTTTTCCCCTCTCCCCAGCAGACCATATACCTTCACTTCTCCCTCCTGTATGCCTATAACAGCGCTTGTACCAGTGTAGGTCACTTCATCTTCGACGCCGGTACGGTTGCAAAAGACGACGATGATTTCGTCCTCGTTATTAGAGCGGATCAGGGGTTCTAGCCGCGTGACCCAATATGTCAATGTATCCATGTCTGGCTCATTGGGCATTCGACTGTAGTGGCGGCGATCCTCTCTGGTCATCCATGCCATGGAAACGATGACGAGATTGGATTCGACTTCGAGAACGTGAAAGGCAAACTCGAATGCGTGCCACGGTGCTTCAAATTTATAGGGACTAAGAAATGCAAATCAGCACACGACACATGACACACGACGTTGGAAGAGTACAGGTATGTCGAAGCTCAACGCCTGTTGACTTACTTGATATCCATGCCTAGTAGCACACTGTTAGCGAAACTTTGCCCAAAACACAATCGACCTCTTCTTCTGCAGACTCACAAATGCCGATGGAAGTATTCCCAAGTCCTGGGATATATCCATCGTAAAATCCACGATTACCTTCCAGCGCCCATGACTCATCTGTGTAGTAAAGGAAAGACTTTCGATAGTTGGCGATTGTTTCGCCATCACCATTCACCACGATGGCCGAGTTGTAGTACTCGGGGCCAGTGGGCCACTTGGGAGACACGTCGACTTTCTCTGGGTATCCAACAAGAACAGTGCAGTTGTACTTCAAGGCCATTGTCCGAGCCCATAGTGCAGTAATGCCTGAGCCCGAGGGCTCAAGGAATGGTGAGATGTCTTGCAGCGACTTAAAATTGTAGCCTGGGTAGTGATAGTCAGTTCACCCATGCATCTACCAAACTCGTTTGGTGTTTTGCTATCGCAATACGAGGTGAGAGCTCAGCGAGCAGACATGGGGCGAATCATACCAGAAAAGGCCAGCTCGGGCAAGACCAAAAGGTCCAAATCCTCGGGATTTGCTTTGGAAAGCACTGCATCGGCACGGTTCAGATTGTTGTCAACATCGCCCACCTGGGGTGCAAACTGCAAGCACCCGATTCTCATCTTAGTTGGAACGTCTCAGACCGCAAACCCAAGATAACCAAGCCAACCTCTTCCCTTTCCCCTAGCCTCATAATATCCGCGAGGGGAAAAAAAAAAAAAAAAGGAACCGTAACTGCTTGTCAGGGTCTGTATTGTCAAATTTCAGCGGATATTGAAGAATAGGAAGAGGCGAGCTAGAAGCGCATCGAGATGGATGTGAGGGGTGGACGTCTCCTAGTGTGAATGGGAGCCTCCAGATTATTTATCTCCCCTATTACGGCTGGGGAAACTTGAAGGAAGGGCTGTTAGAGAGAACATACTACAAGTACTGCTCATTGCGCCTTTTATGCCAAGTAAGGAGGTGGGAAGGTCAGGAAGCAGCGGAAATGTCGTAAACCATCTGTCCTTGACAAGTCGCTATCTTTATGTATGTTGGTTGAACATCTGTAGCAGTGTGCATGTGGGTACCCGTAATGGCCAACGGTAGGCCAATATTAACCGCTCAGTGACACCCCGCTAGATCCTTGATCATCTGTTTTTGGGCGCGGATTGGTTGCAGACTGGAAACGGTGGGAGTCTTAGCCTATTAGAGTAAACGAGGGACAACACTAACAGGGGGAAATGGGCCCATTCGCATGTAATTTGAACCAACACTCGGATTGAAGAGAAGTTCTTGTGACAACTTACCACCCCGAAGCATACTTCTTGTACTCCGTAAATTATGTCTAAATCTTCACTTTGACTGCGGACTCAGTATAGAGTATACTCGTTAGGATAATATTATATACGGAAGCAAAGATACTAGGTAGGTGGGAGGTAGGTTCAATAACACCAAGCATGTACGGAGTGCTGCGTACCTACATGTAAAGTAACAGGTCGTTCCTCAATTAGTCAACGCGGCAAGTACTCCATAGGTAGCTCTTTTGTTTGATCGTTTATTATTTCGCATGCATATGAAAGATTTCGAATCCATACCTGTCATTTCTAGCATAGGTACGTTCATTCCTGTAATCCACCCCAGTCATGAGTCCAATATTTTGCCATAATTGATATAGGGACGTAAAGCTGCTTCTTTTGACTTATTGCGGCTACTTTGCTCATTCTGAACACCACGCTGCCTTTTGAGAAAGAAAACTACAGTATTTTTTCACCAATTGTCAATACCTAATAGACAGCACGTAAGTATGGAGTTGCCCAAAGCGAGAACTGCAAAAGGAGTCGGGTCAAGTCTTGATATTTCTGTTTCTAAGAGAGATGTGAATATTTAAATAAACATGCTGAGCGATGACGAAATGCAATGCCTATTCGGTGGTTTGCACGAATGATGTATGGTTAGGATTAGCCGCCAAGCCGTCGGCGGCAACGAAGCGGCAAATCGCTAGCCAAAATGGAGGTATACATCTAGATAGGAGGTAGGTACGGGTATATATAAGGTAGGTCACGTTAACGCCATCTACTAGTACCTCCTATTTCTCTCTTGCACAAATGAAGTGGTGAAATAGAACGGCGGCATGGACTGTATATCATAAGCCCTCATCCGTCTCAAATATCCGAGAGTGAGGTAGCTACTGCTGTTATTGTGGAGAATTAAATGGACGTTCATTGCAAGAGAACGGCAATAAGGGCTAGAGAATAATGAATCCATGCAAATAATAGACTGTACATTTAGCAGTTGTCCTTAGCAACATTTTGCTACCTATGTAACGAAGATACAACTGAGGGTGATAGAAAACCACGTTGAGCATTCGACTCTTATTGAGAAAAAGGTAAAAGAAAATGCACAAATATCTCAAATACAACACAAAACTAGAAGACAAATGTCAAAGGAAAAGGGGAGCTGATAAGACAGTTAAATGAGAAAGAAACGAAAAAAATGCTGATGAGCATGAAGACCATGGCTCTGTTAATGCGCACCATTTCAGTTAGCTTTTCCCTTGTCTTCTCCACTGGTATTTTGACCGCACTTTGGAGACATTCCATATGCTTCATTCAGGCACTCTTCCTGTAAATTTCCGACGCCGTGAGATGAAGTGGAAGCGCAAGTAGGAGTTTCCACCGCAGCAGTTGGATATCGTTGCATCAATGGATACATAGTGAACATATCGGAATATGGTGCGGGGCTGTAGTACGACTGTCCGAACGAGTTGTACATAAGAGGACCACCCTGAGGCGTCATGGGATGAGCCATCAATGATTGGAGTGGGTGAAATCCATAAGGCGAATAGGTATAAGGCTGAATGATTGGGTAGAAGCAAGATGCCGCTGACTCAACACTATACGCCGGAGAAGGCTCTGCAGTAGTCTTTATCGGAGACTTTGTTGGAGTTTCCAGAGTTTTATGGCCGTCATTTGTCGCACTATTCACAGATTCGACGCCCTTAGAATCGCAGAGATGCTCATCTGACTTGCTTCGGTAACTGTCATGTGGACAAAATTCTGGCTCATGAGTGGTTTGGATAGCCTTTGGTCCTGTTTCTTCCTCTCTGGCTTCGACGTTGTCACTCGAATTCTCCTGTCGCATTTCATCTTTGCCCTTGATGGTGATGCGTCCTTCTACTTCTTCAGGCTCAGTCTCCTTGACATAGCCAATCGCCGGTAGCTGGCCAGTGGAGCTATTCTTCGAGTTGATTGGGAAGCTAACAAAGGTAGCAGAACTTTCACCGCTGACTGTTGGTCTGGCAACGGTAGAGTGGGTATACCGTCCGGCATTTGTTCGAAGAAGAGGGTAAGATCCATCTAGCCTTGTAGGAGAGACGTTGTTATCCTCCTCATTGTCAGCCACGGCTGGACGATATGTTGCCGATAGCCCTGTAATTGGAGGAATGAAAGTGTTAGCAGTCATGATACGGTTGCCACGTCCATGTTGATTGCCCCCTTTGCTCCCATGCCAAGTGGACGGAATGCCAACGAGTATTCCTCTTTGAGAGCCATTGGTACCGTAAGTTGGCCCATTGAACATTCTCGTACGCTTCCTCTCAACTTTGATGATATTTCCATCAATAGGCTTGCGGTGCTATTAGGAGCGTTAGTGATGACCACATCAATGTCTAGAACCTGTCTCAAAAGACAGAGTCAACTCACATAATTCATGATAGCGTTGTCAATAGAATCGGGCCGGACAAATTCTACAAATCCAAAACATGTTGTAGTAGCTAAGTTCAATCGTTAGTTATTACTCATGAACGAGCGTATAAATGGACACTTACTCCTATCACCAGCTTGGGGAATTTCTTTTGTCGCAACTTCAGCACAGAGCACTTTGCCACACTGGCTTGCTAGAGACTTCAAAACATCCGCCGTCATATTCAAGGGCAAGTTGCCAAAATATGCCGATCGACGGTCTTTCTCGTATTGGGCATAGCTCTGCTGATCGCTTTTCTTGTGCTGCTGCCGAATCTCAGCCTTGGGGTCGTATGCGTCAACACGAAAGACGGGGTGGCCTTCAAAAGTCTACAATCGTGAAAGCAGACGTTAGCTAGACTCAAACTGAAATATAGGGCGGTAACCATCCAGCAGACATTACATTGCATACCTTTGTTACAGATCGCGAAGAGTCATAGCGTTTGTAGTGAACGACAATCGCAGGCGGGAAATTCTCTGTCTTGTGGCTGTTGAGATCCAGAGGGTATGCCTTAGCTATTGGTCCTAGGACACCAAGAAGGTCTATAGCTTCTTGTTTGGTCGTTCCAGCTCCAGAGAGCTTATACACGATAAAGCATGCTATGGAGGATAGTGGTTAGTTCGCCATCTTGATACGACCGAAGAGGGGCGATGTAGCTACAATTAGCGGTGGCCTTTTCGACGCGACAAGGGCGACCGAGTATGACAGCACCGTTTCCGTGTTTTCCAGCATTCTCCGCGTCAGTATCGCACTGTAATTGAGTTAGCAAATAACATGCACTTGTTGAGTCAGGCATGCTATCTCTGCTTACCGTGAATTGACAAAAAGCAAACGGCATCTGACGACTATCTCGACGGATCTTGACAAAGACTGTTCCAAACTGCGAGAAGTACTTAGTGACTTCGATTTCCAGCTTTCGGTCGTCAAAGGCTTGAGTTAGACTTGAAAGTACTAGTTAGCAAAAGCTCGAGGATGGTGCTTTAGTGTTGTAATAGCAACTTACTTGGCGACAAATACGCAGGCTGATGATGGATAAATATTCTGGGCATCAATTTGAAGAGGCTCGCGAGGAACCAAAGACCAGCTACCATCCGTTTGCGACACCTGTTCTTCGCTCCCGTTTGAGGCCTCTTCAACACTATCTTTCGCTTCCATTGAGGATGAAGCCTTGCACTCCGTTCCTGGGTTTGGTATATCAGTAAACACGTCATCATTGTTGGCATTTCCAACTTGAAAGGCAAGTGAGCTAGACAAACGAGTTTAGTAAATGGCCTGAGAAATCAAGAACACAAGGCTGAGGGCGGGGCATGAATACCTTTCACGTTCAGCACACTTGGCACTCTGGGCAATCAAGTTGCCAGACGAGGCAGGTCGCTTAGGACTTTGAAATTGTTAGATCCGAGGAGTTCTTCTCTCTGAAGACAATATAGGCTTGGGAATGACTGACGTGTTATCTTGTCTCGGCAAGCTACTTGGGCCTTTGCAATTTTAGTGACTAAGAAGGAGAAAAAAAGAAGATATAGCATGCTACCTACCAGAATTGAAGACATTCTCTTGATCAAACGAGAGCTGGCGGAGGATGTCAAAGGACGATGCCTTCATGAGTGTCTTCTTTGGATGGCGAAGAGAAGAATGTGCTGGCATTTTTTATGTTCTGCAGGCAAGTGTCAACGTTTGTGGGCAAGTGAAGGAGGTAGAGGTTGAGAATGAAGGAAGAAGAAATATTAGAACATCAACAGGAGAGGGAACAGCAGGGGAGAAGTGGACGAGAGGTGGAAGAAAAGTGAACGGTAAAGAAAGCAGATGAAAGCAAAGCGAGAGCGCAAAGAAGAAAGAGAAGAAGAAGGTAGAAGAGGAGGAGAGAAATAGAGGCCGCGCGAACCTATGCACGCGGGGTTGAACATACTTACTTTCTCAGAGAGGGCCAAGTGGAAAAAAAAAAATTGACTGCCTAATGCAATGAAAAGTGTCCGAAAATCGGCCCTGATAAAGTTCAACGAACAAAATGCGACTAGGTCTCTCCAAGGAAGAGAGAAGAATGAATGGGTAGGAACGACTAAGTAACAGATAATTCAGAGAGCAGCTTGGAACTGCTTTGGGGGGAAACTGGTGATGGAAGACTCGCAAATCCGGGTGAGGCGTGGCCTTTGGGAATGGCGATTGAAGGTGGGCGATTTGAAAGTTGAGAATTGGAAGTGAAGTGGAGAGGGGGGGAAACATGAAATAGATTGGAGATGGACTGATTGGTTGCCCGGAAACCCAATCACAGCAGTGCCAGCAGATGGCAAGAAATTGACAGCCAAATGCTACAGTTGTCACCTTCTGTGATAGCAGCCCACTCCCTGAGATTAGGGGACGGCCAAGTAAAGCTGCCAATGGCATTAGTGATAAATTCCCAAAGCAACATGCGTCAAGATTGAAATGAAAAGCCTAGAATTATTGTCGTACATTTCAAAATCCATCTAGTGATTGCCGAACATATAATTGTGAAAGAACCGCAGGTATATTACTTGGGGATCAAAGAATCTTAGAAAACATTCTTAGACTCCTCGGTAATATCAACGTACAGGAAAGTTCCTCCTGTCAAGTAGATAACCCATGAAACGATCCCATAGAGGCACGTGTCAAAGGAGTTTATACAGGAGTCTCCAAAGTAAAGTGAGTTGTAAACACTCATAATGTCATATGGTGTGGAACTTGCCGTCGTCGTTGTTCCATGATGACCTGCTTCGGCTACCATTTAAGACACTTTACCAGAAATCCGATCACAGGTACCTAGTAAATGCAATCAAGGTTCCTATTATCCCGTAAGCCGCGATCAAACTGATGGATTTGTACCTATGCTACCTTGTCAAGATACTCTAATATAACGGTAATTCTTTAATAATACTAATACATTAACCTGCCCAGTTCCCTTTCTACTTTACAATTTTCAGCCCTTTCTAAGTCAGCATCGTTACAGGCGACGCCCCCGTTGATAGCATGAATTTCCCTCGCTCATTCAACCATCGAGAAACCTAAGCAGCTACTTGGACGCTGGCTTCCATCCGGCTCGTCTTGCCTGCTCCTTGTCGATAGCTTCCTTCTCTTCCAGATACGCCTCCAAGGTTGTAGGAGATGTTGTGCCCCAAACCCTCCATGGGTCTGATTCAAATGTGACTGCATTGACCTGTCTGGAAAGCACCACATATTCCACCTTGTCTTGAATCTTAACGCTGCCAGTGATCGTCTCCCCTGTAGACGCATCATATCGAGACACCTGCTGGGTGGATGAAATGGCAACAACGGCCTGCTCAGTCATGAGGTTTTTGTCGTACATGTTGATCTGGTGGATCTGATGTGCTGTTCGCTTGGGATAGAAGAGCGGGCTGTTGTATTTGGTAACCTCGAAGTGAACTCGCTCTCGGGGATTTCGGCGGTCTATCGCCGCAATGAGCTTCTTGGCAAAGTCATTGACGCAGATTCTTTCGAGTGTCGCTTTGTCCCCAGCGGCAAAAGCCTCCAACACTTCCTGGTATAAAGCCTTGGCCGTAGGCGCAATCTTGCCGCGGCGGGCTTTCCACTGAGGTCGAGTCGTCCAGTTTGGCATGGATTTCAGCTTAAAATTGAGCAAGGAAACAGTTTCAATCACCCAATGCCTGAGCCTGCTCCATTGATATTGCGCAAAATCCGCAGGGTTTAGCGGCAGACGAGATAATGGTAGGGTTACAAATGTGCCTAACGAGAGAGAGCTTTGTGTTAGCCAGAGCGCATTCAACTGGATCGCCCATCAAGGTAGAAATCTGAACTGGTACTGTTCAATTCCATCACGAGACAACTTGATGGAAAGGGAGCGGACGTCCAGGGAATTAGGGACATGTGCGAACCTGGAAACAGCGGCCCCCCTCCATCCTTGAAGTACTCTGCGTTTGCCATTTTCTGCAGCTGCGAGATGCTCTGCTCTTTTGTCATCTTGCTTGAGCCGGCACGAGCTGCACGATCCATCTCTCTCATTGTCCTGCTCCTTGACGGCTGTGTCGCATATTGTCGAAACATGTGCGCGGCCAATGGCCTTGCGGCGCATCTCGGAAGATTATTCGCAGTGCCATAGCGAAGGACCGGTGCCGCGATTGAGCGCATTGCGGGGGCGGGCGACATGATCATGGTTCGGATCGTACAGATGATACAGTGGAAGAAACTTCTTCTGCCTTTCCTCAAAGGAATTGTACCCGATTATCAGCATCCAAGCATCGTCATCATCCCACCAAAGACAATCTTCAAAAAGCCGGCCGGTCCAGGTGGTGTTGAACTTCTGCGGTTGGATGAAAATTGATGGACTAATGATAATCCGGATGCCGGAATACCCTGTGCGGGGTGTTAGAAAGGCCAGGCATCTCCCCAAAGGACTGGAATCTACACCCGTCTGCTATGTGCGAATCTCTAGCCTCTTCATGTTTAGTCTTTCTCTCAACGCCGAAAGGCTGTGCATCATCTCCCACGATCAGATACAAGGCTGAGAGATTTGTCTGATGTGTAATTCACGGCGGGAAATCTCTCATGTTACTCAGCTTTAGGTGAGCCGATTGGCTCGTCCGCTGCTATTGTCGCCAACACGCTTGTATGCCCATCATGAAAGTCGCACAGCCTCTTCTCGCAAAGAGCTTCCTCGCGCGGAGCTTTGACGAGCTCAAGAGGCGCTCCAGCATAGGTAATTAGCTTCACACCCCCTCTGATGGCATCTTCATGTCCTCGGATTCGCCAAACACCCTCGAAGTCGCTAACATTCGCATTCGTCAGCCTGGAACCTCGACGCCGTCAAGGGTCCCTCGGGCCCCCGCGAGCTCTACGACTTCCATAGCGCCGATTCCGTGGGCAACTGTATTGTCATGTCTGATAAATTGATCGGTGGCTCCTCCACTAGCAGTCTTGACTTTATCCGTTCCTCGAATTCCTCCCCCCCGCCGTCCTACGCACGCTTCTCCGGCCACATCTCAACCTCACTGCCACCAGATCGCCTGGCAATTCAGCGGACAGGCTATGCCGCGTTTCGGACGCCAGATCAGCCTCCCACAGTCTTTGGTCGCTCTGTTTGGGATATAGACCCTTACGCATATCTTGCATTGCGGATCAAGTCCGATGGCAGGGCATATTACGTCAATGTACAGACAGAGAGCGTTGAGCCGACAGACCTACATCAGCATCGACTATTCGCAAAGCGCCCTGGGCAATGGGAAACGATTCTAATTCGGTGGAATGACTTTGTACGCACAAACCATGGCTTCGTTGTCGAGCCACAAACGGAGCTTCTGAGACAAAGAGTCCATAGTGTAGGCATTGGGCTGACGGATCGCGTGGAAGGGCCCTTTGAGCTCTGCATCGAGAGAGTATGGGCAACAAATGGAGCTGAAGACACACGCACAACGAAAGAAGCACAGGAAGGAGAGCTGAAGAACAGGAAGGGTGAGAAGATTCAGTGGTGAAACAGCAGCAGCATCGTGTTGGACTAATTCCAGAGAAACGATTTCTGCTTCATTGCCATGCGAAGCTGCGAGGCTGAATGATATGGTTGAACAAGGCGACACCATTCAACGTCGTCCACACTATTCTAGTTAATCGCGATCAATCTGAAAAGCCTCAATCAAACAAGGTGGTCCAAGTCAAACAAGGTGGTCCAAGTCAAACAAGCTATTATAGACCAGAACCTATTCACTTTTGGCAGGTTTCTTGTTCATGTTTCGACAAAATGTTCTCGATCAAGCAAGCTGTTATATTCGTCATCTTGGTCAAGCAAGGTGATCTCATCCAAATGACATCGATGTCCAAAAGTCGCGATCCAACTTCACTAAAGTACTCACAGCCACCGTCTATGGGCTCCCGCTATAGCTGACCGCAATCAAAGGATGTAGTTATATTTACGATGTAAAACACTTTCGTAAAAACCAGACTCGTATGCATTCGGTTATATGACGCATCTATCAAGAATGTTTGAATTGCGTCGGGTATCATTACATGCAAGATCATATCGAAACCAGCCCCAGGGCTTGCTGCCTTTACCAAGTGGCGCGCACGCTCGCCACTCCCGGACTCAGCTTCCCGTTTTCCCCAAACTATAGTACAAGCCTATGGCTGTGATGTCAAATAAACATGGCTAATGCTCCCCCTTCCCTGAATACCTAACGTAATAGAATGCGAGCGCCGTGCAAAATTGGGGCACCTAGTTCAAAAGGCGTAGTAGAACTCATTGTGTGGGTTGTATTGGTTGTTGGGGGGTAAACCTGCATCTTCTAGATGTTAGTAAGATGTCGGGCCATTAATTGTACAAGACAACATACCTCTCTCGCCTTGGTTCTCCTGGTAGCCCAGCATCTTATCGATGTCCCAAGGATTGTCGACATCGATCGTGTCACTCTCAGCCATCCCAAAATAACCCATTTGTGGTATCTCAGGCTGATACTGTTGTGTGGCGGTAGAGGATGTGTAAGCGTAATTGTAAAGCTGTCGTGGGTCTGGATATGCGAATTGCAGCGAGAGGTAATTCACTGCATTAAGATCATCGACTAAATGAGACTTGACTCCTAGAACTGGCACTCGTTTTTCTTCGTAATGTGTGCCTAGATGCTCCTTGGCTGCTTGGAAAGGGTCTGCTTCGATAACTTTCATAATGTCTGTCTTTTCTGTCATTAAAAAGATGGAAAGAGAGCCAGGCGAGTTCTGATGCCACCGCTATCAGCTTCATTTATTGTTCATGATATTCTACTAGACTAGTAGTGGCGAGGCTATTTGCCTGGGAAATTAGTTCAGCAAAGATATGAAGTTGCAGTTCATAAAGTTATGAATGCTGCGAGAAGAAAGTATCCCAGTCTCCATCAGAGCCTTGAGTAGTGTTTGGAGTTACATGAGCCCAGTTCTGCTGCCAAGCACCCAGAAACATTGTAGTATCTTGGGGTAATCCAAATTCAGTATTTGGTATGGAAATCGAGGCATTGCCTACAGCCGTGGGGAATAATTCATTGCTCAATGGCCACTCAGTAGTTCCAGGAGCGAAACTATGGTGTGAAAATTGTTCGTGATTAGACATATGCAATCTTTGGCCCTGTTGGTAAAAATGAGATTGTGGAGCAAGTGTCGTTTCTTCGAATTGAATACTGGCTTGAGCTTGCGATTCAGATGGTGAAACAATGGTTGCTTCAGTGTTAAAGAGAAGATGCTCTTGGAGTGGTTGCTGGATTTGACCCGTCGAGTATTGTCGTAATGCGCCTTCCTCTTGTGATTGATAGAGTGTGGGTGCTACTCCTTGTGCATCTCTAAACTCTGTGGGAGCTTCGTGAGCGTTTTGATGGTAATATTCGGTCTCAGAAACTAAAAATTGTCAGATGTAGTACCAAACTTGGTAGAGGAGCCATACCGTTATCAGTATACTCGTAGAAAAATGGGGCACAATGTTTTCGAACATCATCTTCTGTTCGACACTGGCGCATATTATAAGTAATCGCCTCGGTGCCGTTGCCCATTATGTAGGTCAGAGAGGTGGTATCGCCCTCTTGCTCGTTCACGGTCCATTGGCCACCGGGTCGTGGCTCCAGAGCTGTCAACGCGGAAATTGGTGGAATTTTTGGAGACTCCATGATGGTATCGGTCGACTTGGTATGGTACTTGGCAATGCTAATTGTGATAAAGACGGTTTCAAGTAATGAGATCGCAAATTCTCCAAAGTTTATTTAAGGATTTGGCAGAATGTAAGAAGCGGGAGTATAGAGTGAACAGCTGAAGTATGTTCCCTCAAGAGTGTGTGCCTTGCCTAAAATATGTTTGTCTAACAGTGAAAGTGAAAAGAAAGATTGAGGGTAGAAACTGAGGTCCATGGTTTCGCCTCACTTTTCACTCACTTGCATCTCAAGTACTGTGCAAGTACTGTGAAGCTTTTACTCGGGGGAGAGGCCCACGCCACCATTTATATACGTATTGCGGATATCCGCTAAGCACGCCCGTTGTTTGTGTTGGTTGTTTACCAGATTCGCCATTAAAATCTCCCAATATGTAAATTCATTTGCGTATATTATAAAAAGTAGCGTAAAGAAACGCTTTCTTTCCATTTGAGGTCACCCACATATGCATCAGATTGCAGCCTCAGTAAAATTTTAAAAATAAGCTCTGAAGTCCATACAAGCAGGAATATCATTGTCGCCTTTTGGCAATTTTATTCTGAGCTACTATTTCTTGCCCGAGAAATGTTCGCAACCGCCTGCCATTTTGTATGAGTATTATGGTTATTCCATATACCCAGTGTAGTAGAAAAGGCCAGCTCAGGTTTTCTTCATTTTGCCATAGGTAGAATTAGATCGTTCTCCTCTTGCTGCGCATAGGTAATTCACTTTGTTTTCACAACTTCTATAGCTGGGGGCACGCCTATACAGGGAGGGGAGGGTGCCAGTATAAATATACGGCTGGGGTATTGGTAAAATTTTGGAGAAACCTGGAAGTGGGGCGGCTGAATTTAGCTCCAACGCCTTTGTTTGTTAGCATATTGTTGGTAGAGAAAAAGCCAATTCCTTCCGCCACAGAAGTTGGAGAATGGGTCCAGAGGGAGTGAAAACTGAAGTGGAGGGCGCACTGACCTAGCACTAAATAAGGGGGGGCTGGTGGGTGATCAGATTAACTCACTGGCAGCTCTCAATAGAGACTAATAAGTGAACTACCATGCAGATTCCAAGTTCACTTGCAGCTCACCATCGCCCATAGCTTTTCAATTCCTCGTAGTACTGAACTTTGGAAATGTTTTATTTCTTCAATATTTCCCAATTCTCACATCAAATCTATCAACTCTCAAACTACGACCGCTTTTTTTTTCACGATACTTCTTCAAACACCTTTCGGATTTAGAGATTGGCACACCATCATCACCCGCGAATATTCATTTTGAGCCAGCCATCTCTACGTCATCATGGATATCCCACAGCAAATATCCTCTCCGAATCATGAAATCGCAGTCTATCTAGCCGCCATCTGGGATGGACTGAAAGTCCAGATAAATCCATTCCTCACTGTCCTTTGCATCGATGATAACATCTACCGAATGCTGGATAGCCATGGGAGGCGCTACATTGCTAGGAAATTCATGTGAGTCCAATAACAACAGCGAATATTCTCGCAAGTATTAACCTTGCTGCAGGGAGCATACGAGAGAAGCTGTAATGTATTGTCGTGATGGTAGTGGAGGAGACCGCCATTATCTTGGCTCACCTCGTTACTTCATTGCTAATGGCGGCGTGGTACATTCTCCTGATGGTCTTGAGCCAATCTGGGTGATGAATGATGGTTCCAATACTCGCCTTGAAAGCGTCGCAGCTTGCCAACCTACAGTGCCACTTAAACCAACCAAGATTCCACGCCCTCCCAATGCATACATTTTGTACCGCAAGGATCGCCACAATTTGGTTAAAGCTGCCAATCCAGGTATTACCAATAACGAAATCTGTAAGCTTTCCTCTTTCTTTGGTGAGATTCTTCAGCTAATTACTTGTTCATACAGCTCAAATCCTAGGCCGAGCTTGGAATCAAGAGTCGAGAGACGTACGACAAAAATATAAGCAAATGTCAGAAGAAATCAAAATCGCGCTACTGGAAAAGCATCCAGATTATCAGTACAAGCCTCGGAAATCGTCAGAGAAACGCCGTCGCACTCGTCGCAGCCAACAAGCTCATGCTATGTTGGTCGATGCTAATCTTGCTGCTCCTGACGATCACGCAGTTGAAGACCATTCCGTGAACTTGGTTTAGTTTCACACAATTAGATGCGGAGAAGATTCTACGCGAACGCCTTCAGCTGTGGGCTATCATTTGCACCCTATGGTACGCATGCAAAAACTACATTCGACAAAGCAAGTTATCTGACAAATTGCAGGATAAATCCGAAGCCGGGCCAGATATCCTGGGCAATGATCAGCGCGAAGCAAGTCGCTTCCCACATTCTCATAACATCTGGACCTTGAACTGCCAGTTTTGGTGAAGAGAATTTGCCAAATATTAGCCAGCAATAGTTGCATCAAAGCTGCGTAAGTGTGCATTTATGTCAAATTACGTTAGTATTTACATGTACTAATGCATCGTTACACACAGCAACTATCATTGTAGGGAAGTGGAAGAGCGAGATACCCATGAGAAGAAATTTTGGAACGATTTGGCGGAACAAGAGAAGCGCAATCACAAACAAAAATACCCCGACTACAAGTACAGAGTGAGGAAGCCTCAAGCGAAGAAGAGGCAGGGGAGGCAGGCTGGGGGCATCGCTGCAGTCGAGACAGATTGGTCACCACAAGATCACGCGTCCGCCTGAGGTACTTGGCAATCTTAGCTCTACTTGAGTTTCATTTCATTCCTATTCATTAGCCATATAGGGCTGTGAGGTAGCAGGACAGCAGATAGTCAGATTTCACAATTCCTTCATCTCAATTGTACATGATCACATACGGTAGCCTCCCAGAATATCGTGTTTCAGGCATGCTTCTTCAGACATCGTCACTGGATCTTCCAGGTCTACTCTTTCAGTATATGCCGATACCAGGTTTATTACTCGTCATCTTCAAACATAGACATTAGATCTATAGACCTCTACTCTCTTCGCAAGAACGCCGCCGAGCATCCCGTAGATTTTCGTAAAGGAATATTACGGATGCCACTCAGCACTTCGGGACACCATGGATGAATACAAGTCCAATACCGCCAAAACAGTTGAAGTGACAAGCAAAATGCTGTGCTCTAATTGGAAAGAAAAATGCCGCGGACCCTGTAGCCCAGTACGCAGATGCATCCAAGCTCAAATGCAGCCGACGCTCTGCTACGATGGTGATCCGTTCCAGTCGCTACTCCAAATGAAAGTACCGCAACGCCACTCAGAGCCTCGTTCCTTTTCGCCAGAGGGGCCTAGTGGCCGGGCGCAGATATAGAATGACCGTCCTAGAGCAAGCGTCAGCCACAAGCCCTGTCTACACACGTGGTGATTATGATGGCGTCCAGGCAAACAAGAGGGCGGAGGGCGTGTCTCCATCATTGGATCTAGCAACCAACAGCATCCGCTAAGAGGAGAGGTGTAGTGGGAGCAAACGAGCCAACAACTGAAGGTCACGAAAGCAAAAAAGCAAAAAGCATAAAAATAACTCGCCAAATGCTAGAGCCATGTTCGGAATAGTCATTGGACTCGGCTGAACAGATGGAGGCGGAGGAGGGGGGGGAAGAGGAGAGGAAAAAGAAAAGGAACCAGACGTACCACAATTCGCACCTGGCTTTTTCGTGGTGAGGCTGATACAGGGCTCATTATGCTCGCATCGGGGAAGCGTCCGTCTTCCCAGAAGTTTCGACCAGGATTCCTTTGCTTGAATTGGATCAAACACCCTGGCAGCAGCATCCGTCGGTTGAGAGGAGGCTTCAGGAGCTGACTTGGCTGGAGACGCTGGAAACGCTGGATCCGGCAACCCTTCCGACCAATTACCGCCGCTTGTCTCTAGTGGCAGATTTGCAACCGGGGAAGCTAGCTGGGCTTGGTGTGACGACAGGGGCTCGGAGGGCTGCGTTGTTGTTTGCTCGCAAGAAAATGGGGCGTTGGCATTGGCGCTGGTACTTGTGGTGGTGTCGCTGTCTTTTCTCCCTGGCATCCGGTTAGTGGTTGAGGGCTGAAAAAAGCCCTGTAGAGTTTTTTGCCCTTTGATGCCAGCGCGAGAGCTTCTGGCATTCTTCCTTTCCGTGGCGCCCAGATTAGCGTGGGCACCAGTGTCAACCACTTTGTTGCGCTTTGGAGAGGGTGGTTGAGCACGATCGACGGACCCCGCAGCACGTTTTGTGGATGGCGCCTCTGACCCCGACCCAGTTGGCGATTTTGAATCTGCGGAGTGGCTAGCGCCGCTCAGTCCGAGCCTGTGATGAGCGTGGTTCGTCTTTGGCTTCGTCTCCAAGCGTGCCAAGTCGACCACTGCCTCTCCTTCTGGGGTAGACTCTGTGGCGCTGGAAGGCGCCAGTGACGAAGAGTAGCTCGACAGCTTAGCGCCAGCTTTCCTCGTAAACATGTCCCGGATGCTCTGTCGCCGGTCGAACTCAGGAATCAGCTTGGCTGATAAGGGCAAGACGTCCTTCAGATGCCATTCACGGAGGCGTCGACCGTCCCTGCCAACCATGCCAGCTGGATTGACAAGGTTCAACAACGGCACCTTTTCGGTGCCAGTCGCAACGACGTCAGCTAGCGTGGCAAAAACCGGGCAGTGATCAGATCCCATCAGGCCCTCCTGGATGTTGGCCTCTGTGAACCAGTCTCTCAGCCCATTGCTGCAGAGCACGTAGTCGATCCGGCTGCCGTTGTTGGCTGGTCGTGTGTTTCGTTTCGTATCCCAGCATGTGTTCATGCCCTCTCGTGCGGGGTGGAATTCTCTGCATAGATCCCACAGCACAGGCTGCTCCCGCCCTTCGTCCCGATCTCCTTGCACCGTGCCTCCGTAGACCAGATGATTGAAGAGGCGGCGTGAGGGTAGGTTCATCCACTCCTCGATGCTCAGACCTTCTTTTCGAAGGTTCTCGACAACGTTGGTGGAGTCGGGCACGGAGCGACTCACGTTCAAGTCCCCCACCAAAACCACCTGCTTGCCCTCTGCGACCAAGTTTCGCACCCTAGCATCAAGGGCCTGCAGAAACTCCATGCGAAATTCCACCCTTGACTCATCGCGGTTAGCTGGGCTGTAGACACCCAAGAGCACAAAGGCAGGAAATTCGAGAACGACGCATCTCCCTTCGGAGTCCAATAGCAATTCGTCAATGTTTCCCGGGAGCTGCTCTGGCCTTGGGTAGCCTCCAATCTGTTGGTCTTTGGGTAGGTTCCGGAACTGCGTCGATGATTTGGGAGGGCAGAGCACACCCAATATGCCTTCTTCAGCCCTAATAGGTGCACAGGTGGCATTTCGCGTGTATATGGCAACGCCAGAGTACCCTTTGAAGTATCATGTTAATTGCTGCTGCTCTTGTGAACACCACGACGGTGTTGAGCTAAAGGCACCCACCTTTCTTGTGCCTCGGTAGACTGAAGTATGCATCCCATCCAGGAACTAGAACCATATCATCCGTCAAGTCTTTTCGCTGAATCTTAGTCTCTTGCATCACAACAATGTCGGCTTCGAGAATATCGAACATCGCCTAGGTGGGAGATGAAGTATTAGTAGCGGATCAACTTTGTTCAGAATGCCTTACGGACCTGGAAAGTACGCTTTTCTCTCCATGGCTGATACCCAAAAGGATTTCTGCAAATGCATAAGTTTACAGATTCGCTGCAGGCGTGCGAGGATTGGCGAGACAGACCTAATGCCGTTGACTTGAAATCTGTCAGCGTCGAGGTTGTTGTCAATGGGTAACGAGAAGTCCTTACCGTTCCACGTCGTAATACGAAAGCCCATCTTACCTGGAACTATAACTTCACTCTTGAACACTATCGCAATCTAGCCACTCTTCCACCGCGTGTCGCAACGAGAACATCCCGCTTCACTCGGCCGAATCGGGGGAGGTGAATCGATGACGGGACAAGGCGGTTGGGCGGGAGGAAATCCGTGCGCATTGAACAACTGATGGCGCTCATAAACAATCGCATTGAGAGGAATGGCAGCTGTGATACAATCGCATAGGCCCAAATGCGCCGCCAAGGCACCGCATAGCAATTTATAGAGACGACGGAGGATGAAGCTGCCCCACGCATCGCGAGAGCTTACAACTCTCCTGCGCGAATACGTCACGAGATCACGTGATGGTATTAGATTGACTGCGGCCTGGAGATTGAGGCATCCATGGCCTGGTCTAGCCGAGCTCCATCGAATATGACCTGATCTCACAATCTGCACTTTATAGACTCAAACATCGACGAATTCGAACCGCCCACGATGTTTGCCGCCCGACAGGTTACCCGCACCGCCCCGCGCTTCGCTGCGCAGCTGCGCACTCCCATGCAGCGCCGCTTTGCCAGCACCGCCGAGAACGAGTTCATCGCTGAGCGCCAGCACATCAAGGAACACGCCAAGGGCACCACTGGTGAGTGTTCAAGGTCCCGGTCGCACCAATTGGGTCTGAGGGAAGCTTCTAACTGTGTGTCTAGACCTCTGGAAGAAGATTTCTCTCTAGTACGTTCACCGCCGGCTCTCGATTGAGCGAATTTCTACGCCGCCCAGCGATGGATGAGGGGAAAAGCTCTCGAATGCGCCGGATACGTTTGGATCAAGACAAAGAAGGCTGACTAGGTCAAAGCGCCGTCGTTCCTGCGCTGGCTGTCGCCGGTGCCAATGCCTACTGGCTGTGGACTGAGCACTGGGAGCACTGGAGCCATCTCCCTCCTCTGCCAGAGCGCACCGAGTACCCTTACCAGAACATCCGCACCAAGAACTACCAGTGGGGTGATGGTGACAAGGTGAGTCGTCGGCCTGCCGCGTATTTCATGAGCTGCATGCTAACTAGTTTCGCAGACTATCTTGTAAGTTCTTTTGCTGCTCGCCCTAGAGGGCAAGGTTTTGCTGCGATTGCCATCCCACCTCTGGTAAAATTCCATGACGACGAAATGCGTATGCTAACCATGTTGGGAAACAGCTGGAACGAGAACGTCAACTACCACAACAAGGACAAGACCAAATAAGCTCGAATTATGGCTCCCGGAGGAAAACTGCTGGTGTTTGTAGATTACCCTTTTTGGGACCGCTCTGTATAGTATTTCCCTTGGAGCTTCAATCGATTATACTGTGGCTGAGGAGAGAGACCTATGCTTGTACCATGGCGACTGAGCTTGAGCTGTTTCGTTTGCAATGTATATTATCCCCCTGTGTCCCTACCTGCTGCATACGTCCAACGCTTCTGAATGGCTTCCATTTATACCCCAGCCCCGTAGCAGAATGCCAGCTCCTACGTGCTAGTACTACATTGTTCTACCGATCATATGCCATTATCATCACCTACTACTTACTTGTAACTGAGACTTCGATAACAACGAGGGAGTAGGAGAACAGTTGGCCATGATTCTCCGAGGAAATCCCGTCATCATGCATGATGAAATACCTCTTCCTCCCGATCTAGTACCTTAGTCGTACTGCCACCCAAGATCTGAAAAAGGTCATAACTGTATTAGGTAAGCCGTTTGGACAACCTCCAAGATACCTCAGTAGCGCTTTCCTCCCTCCAACGCGTGAAGCTACCTTACCTGGGGTACTACTAATACTTCACATCACGGCAAATATACTTGGCTTCCCCAACATGAAAGCGTCAATAACAAACTGACCAGAGGCGCCGTCTGATCTATTCATCTCTGATTTGCTCCCTTGTTCATCGTTCACGCGAAATCTCACACGCTAAGCTGCCGGCTAGCAATAATATGGAGAGGCATTGAGCGAGCTTTCCAGGTTGGGCTTTGCAATCGCCCTTCTACCTGCTGGTTGTCGCAGGATTTCCAGGATCCGATTCTAAACCGGGAGTCTCAAGATTCAAGATCCGCCATGTCACGATATCTCACGCCGGCCAAGATCGGCCTTCTTGTCCTCATTCAGCTTTACGTTAAGGAACAGATACCCAGCGATGCTGTCGTGCCTATCCTGTCGTTCATTGCGTCTCATATGATAGGCTACGATCCCAACGGTCCTTCTACAAGCCAAGCGACGAGATGGACAAAAGCTGAACGCGCCGTCAGTCTGGTCGTCTCGGTTAAAGACTTTGAAAAGCTTCTCAGCAGTTATCCATTTTTGACGGGCTTGCCCGGGAAGAAACTATGGGACCATTTCCTCAATAATCTGTGGGGGATTGATTCGCTTCATGCACTTGAACATTTCTTCGAAAATCTAGCGTCCATGTTTCCCAAGTCAAAAGAGGAGCTTCGAAAAGAAGGCCTAGATCCTGACGAACCCGAGGCAGACGTCAAGCTCTCTCACAACTCTCCTCTCGGTGCTTTAGTCCGCAGAGCCCGCCTCGAATACCAACGCCTTCCGTTCCATGAATGTACCGAGCTATGGAAGGACTTTGTCCGCTATCGACAGCCAACATCTCACTACCAGAAGCGGAAGAATCCGGAATTTGGCAGATACAGCTTCGACAATGTGCTGCTGCGTGGCGAGCTGGAGGATTGGGATGTCGACAAGGTTGCGAGGTTGGCATCAGTAGTGTACGGGGACATGTTGGCGGGTGATCGCACCGGAACACTCCCCGTCAGCTTAGAAGACGTTGAAAATCTACTAGACTTTCAAATTGAGCAGATGCAGAGTAAGCCTGCCAACAACACGGAGACCAGTGCTTCTGATTGATTGCCATGGGCTTTTGCTGACTGACGGTTTAATACGCAGAGTACGGCAACAGAATACCTCTGGAGATTCGACACCAATTTCACGACCTCCTCAACGATATCTTCCTAATCCCAAGTGTTACACACTACATCACGTAAGTCCGCGCTCTCTCTCCTGGTTTCCCATCCGCTGATGGCGTGCTAAATATTGTGTTCAGCTTCCTCGATGCTTGGAGAGCTGGAGACTATCCAACTGCATTCGAATTTCTACACCGTTATTTCGACTACACAATGCAGCATCGCGACCGTCTCTTTTACCAGTACGCTCTGATGAATTTGGCTGTTTTGCAAGCCGACTTTGGCTGTTATAAGGAAGCCATGACGGCGATGCTTGAGACAGTAACCACGGCGAGAGAAAACCGAGATATGACTTGCCTCAACTTCTCCCTGAATTGGTTATTCCATTTTGGACAGGCACATCCAGATCTCATCCGTGGTCTACAGTCAGACAACCTGCTCGGCACGGGAAAAGAAACACTCACCTTCCTCCGGGTCAAGGCCAGGGAAGCTGGGATGTGGACCCTCTGGAGTTCTGTGCTGTTGAGCGAGGCAAAACTCTGCCTCATCAATGGCGACAGCATCGCAACCTCTCTTGAACACATGGTAAGAAGCTCCCAAATTATCGTGGAAAAGAATATGAAGGGCATGTTTGGGGCGCACCTTGGCTTGTACTCGTCTCTCTGGAGCAGGCTTGGCTTGGGTCATCTGGCCGCTGTCTCGTGTGAGACCTTTTTACGTTGTCACACCTACCATTCCATGTTCGATGACGAACTCAAGATACTTAGCCGGTTTTCGCTCGCACTTATGGACCAGGGGAAATATCGCGAGGCCATGGAAGTTCTCGACAACGTCGACGAAAACTCGTTGCGCTCATGGAAGCCTAACCAGTACTGGTATAAATACAGGGGGATTATACGACTCAAAAGGGACTTGCATCACGAAAACTTGGATGGAGCGGAGCAGCTCTTGGACCAGTTTCTCCAATCCAAGGGCGATGACTTCGAACCTGACTTGGCCTTCGTGATTGACACTGCACATATAGACTACTTGATACGCCGTGGAGACCTGTCATCAGCCTCTGAAAAAGTAGGCAGGATGATATCGGAGCTTCAGGATGAGAATAGGGACATATGCCTGCGCGTCAAGGCGCTCCTTATCAAGGTTTCGCTTTTGGATCGATGTGGACGGCCTCAGCGTGCATTCTCAATTGCTCTCCGAGCGGCAAACTTGTGTTTGCGGGCGCGACTGATGTCTCTGCTCTGGGTGTCAATCGGCGCAATATCCAATATACTGGTATCCATGGGCGAGTTCGAAGCCGCCGCACAGCTTCTCACCGCTGTGTTGCCGCGCAGTCTGGAATGCGAGTCTCCAGCCCTCACAGCCAAACTGTATGCATACCTCGCGGATGCCAATATGGGATTAGCAGGCCAGTCCGAAGGCGAAACCAGGGCTGGTGAAGATGGAGAGGTCCTAAAACGGGACCGGGAAAGAAGAGGAAGTGAGACAATGAAAGCAGCTATCCAACGACGCGATGAGTATCTGAATAGAGCGGCGATGGCGGTCCAAAAGGCATTTGACGAGTACTCCAGCATCGAAGACATCGCCAACCAATGCGAGATGATGGCGAAGAAGGCGGTAATCATGAAAGTATTAGGGGATATGGCCTTGGCTGCAGATTACGCCGCAGCATACGTTGGCCTCAAGAAGAAGGCCGAGTCACTGAGTTTACAGAGGGGGGAAACTGGATAACATCCTGAGGAGCGGGATGGAGGCCAACTAGCCAGGCCCAAGAGAAGCTGCAGCATGTGTGCATCGATACACCTTGTCACCAAAAAATCTTACCCTGGGGATACAATCTGAGTATGGGAAAAGTAAACCATTGATAGGACGCATCTTCTATGGATAAAAACATGACGAAATACACAGTAATATCACCAAAATGACTAGGCCGTGAAAGCAACAATCAGGATATCAGGACTACATTGGTTAAAATTGTTTTGTTCGAGAAGCTCGCAGACAAGAAAGAAAAAAGGAGCAGCCTTCTTCTATTCCTCTTGGTAAGAAATCTTCCGCATTTCGCCGAGACGGTGTCTTGCTGAAGCAAGCGCGTTTTCCAATTGCAAAATCTCGACCTGTGAGGGTAAAAGTGAAAAGTCACTCCGGTTAGCTCATGTTCATCAGTGTTAAAGGAGAGAAACAATTGTCGGCTTACCTGTTGCTCCATCTCGCGAACCTTGAACTCGTGTGCACCGAGCTTGGTGTAGTCTACCTGGTCCTCCTCTTGGCTTCGCTCACGAATCATGCTCTGAACTTGGCGCACCAACGATCGGCATGCTGCTCCAACAGCTTTGCTGGCCGTTTCCAGGTGATCCTGGCTCTTGGACATGAAGCCAGCCTTGACTCGGCTGGCTGCCACCAACTGGGCCGTGGATGCCGCGACGTCGTTGGAGGCGACAATCAGCTGCTCGGGGCTGTTGCGGTTGGACATGACTCCGTCCGCCGTCTCAATGAGCGTATTGGTTGACGAAGCTACTGCCTTGGCCGCCGAGATGAGACCCTCAGTCCACCTGTTGTTCTTCTTGTAAAAGGCTGTTCGCGATGATGAGCCTCGTCCAGCTTGTACAATTTCTTGCTGTGTCGCCGTTGCCGCTCGAATGAGCTCCGCGATGGCCGTTGTGATGGCTGTAGCAGCATCCAAGATTGAGTCGTGCACTTTGACCTCGTACGAGGTGTATCCATCACGGGGCTTGTTCTTCAGCTTGGCAAGGCGAGCCGCCGCCGCCGCAATGGCGTCAGCCGCCTTGCTCAACTCGGAGTCGACCAGGTCTCCCAGGTCTCCCTTGTTGTTCATCAACTTGCCAAAGCCAGGAGCGAGGCCCTCGACGAGCTTGTTGAGCTTCTGCAGTTTCATCTGCACGTCGTTGTTGCTGTTGATGACAACGTCCGTCTTCTGCAGCGGCTCCATTCCTTCCAGGCGGAAGCTCTGTAAGCCCCTGAAAAACTGCACGGTAGATTGTGCCGATTGCCTTGCGCCTTGCATCAGCGCATCAGTCTTTTTGTCATCCGTCGCCAGGCGCACCACACCCTTTGTATTGCTGCACACATCGGCAACAGCTCCCGAAAAGACATTGATGGCCTTGATCAGCTCTGAGTGTGTGCTATTGGGTCCGTCAGCGATGAAGTTGTTGAAAGCAGTGGCAAACTCCATTGCGCTCCCAGACGCCTTCTCAATCTGAGATAGGACATATGTCGGCGACGCGTTCTGGTTACCCGCCTGCATGGACGAATCCAACTCGTACAGAGCATCGTCCACTCGGGCGACACCGGCCTGCAGCACCGAATCAATAATGTCGTTGATCTTATCCAGGTTTGACAAGATCAGTGCGTCGATTTGCCCATCCAGAGCATGGTCTGTCTCTCCTTGGTTCTGCTTCAGCTCGTTCAACTCTATGAGTGTCTGATCCATTCCTGCCTTGTACACCTCAAGCTCTTCTTCTTTGTCGCGCAGGAGCTGTTCGAGATCGGAATCGCCGTCTCGGATCTTGCTTTGCACCTCCTCCAACGCCCGTGACTTAATTCGCAGGGCCTCTTCCAAGTCAGTCATCTCACGGTTGTACTTGGAGAGCATCGCGGATAGCTCGTTGCCCTTACTGCGCTCAAGATTGTCGGCCCGATCTTGCGCCAGACGAAGCTCTCGTTTGAGCTTCTCTACCTCATCCTTGGTGCTTCCGCTGGCCCGATCCTTGTCGTGGAGAGCTCGGTCACGCTCTCGGATCATATCAGCTAGCTCAAGGTTCTTGGTCTTGATTTCTCGCTCCAACTTTTCGCGCTTCTCAATGGCTTCTTGGGCGCTTGCTGCCTTGAGCTGTACTGCCTTGAACTTTTGCAGGAGATCCAGGTGCTCATGTCGAAGCTGAGAGTATAGCTTCGCAAGGGACTCATACTTTGACCTCCAGGTATTGACTTGCTCCTGCAGTGCTTTGATCTGGTCATCCTTGCTACTCATCTGATGACCAAAGCTGTTTTGGATCTGCATCAGCTCGCCTTCCAGAGCCTTGACGCGCTGATCGTATTGCTGCAGCATCAGCTGGTCACGCTCGTATTGTGCCCGTGCATTGAGGTTCTCCCGCTCGAGTTCGGCCAGGCGGCCTTGCGTCTGCCATTGCGCTTGTTGCGCAAGCAGTGCCTCCTGTTCTCGCTGCTGCTGTTCCATCAAACGCCGCTGTTGTTCCTCGAACTCGCGCTGGGCCTGCTGCTGCGCCTGCTGCTGCGCCAAAAGAGCAGCTCTCTGTCGCTCTTCAAGAACTCGCTGTTGTTCTTCGTATTCGCGGTTTTGGCGATCCAGCTCACCCTTCCAAAACTCGGAAATCTCATCTGGTTCCTCCGACTTGGGGGCTGGCGCAGGAGATGGCTGGCGCTCGATCTCTTGCTTTGGTCTAGCGGGCAAGGCCGGAGCATCATCATCGGTGGCAAGGAGGTTCGGTGGATCCTGCGGCAGTTTGGGGATCGTGATGAGACTTGTCAGGTATCGAAGATTGGAACATTCGTAGTAGAATTTGACCAAGCGATAATGCTGAGCGTCGTACCGCTGACGGAGGGGTTGCAGTGCATCATCGTCGCCAGTGACTATTACACTCAGGTCAGTACTCGTTCTCTGCAGATGGGAGTCTTCGACTCACTCGAGTGCATGGCGCGCAGCATGCTGGTAATGAACTTGTAAATGCCGTAGCTCTCCTGAACCAGGGGCACCAGAGCCGCAATTCGACACTCATTGTTTCCAACATTTCTGAAATGCGAAAAGATCAATTTTTGGAACTGCTCTATCTTGTCTTGCAGCACCATCAGATCAGAGATGGTTTCATATCCCTCGTTCGGGTCATTGATGGCCTTCAGACTGAGGTACTCCTCATACTCAAAAGTGCCGTTAAACTCTGGGTGCTGTTGGTGGAAAGATAGCTTCGCAAGGAGATAGTATACGTATTCGCGAATCAAAGGCCCGTATCCTCGAACTCCTTCTCCGCTCATTCCGCGGTTCAAGGAATCGATCCACGAACGGTTGGCCATTGCTTCCTTCAAAGCCGAAGGATGGCCCTCCTGCAGAACTTTGTGAACAGTGATCAGAGCTTTGAATGTCTGGACTTCGTCGGCAAGAATGGGTTGGCTGCATGGAGACGAGGTGTCGTAATCAGCACAAGCTACCGCAAACCATGGGCGCCCCAAGTCAACTTACACCTTCATGGCTGCCCAGAAGGGCTGCGAGGTCCGGTGATCCCACGTATAGACGATACACGCTCGCACATGTTTGCGCTTGGGGGAGATTTCATCGGGGTTGGTAGCCTTCTTGATGCTAACGGCAAGCTCCTGATCGGTTCTAGTTGGTGTGACGGACACAGATAAGCAGGTGTCATCTTAAACAGATGAATCCATATCTAGACGAAAGGGCGAGACAAACTTGGTATGCTCGGTGGTGCGTATGGAGGCCATGGTGGGCGTAATACAGCTCAAAGAGCTCGGCGGCGGAGCTTGGATAGGAGGCACACGATGCAGCAGTCGCAAGAGCGCGCACTCAAGGCGCTGGAGGTCAAAGAACCGGGGCCGGTGAGGCTGTAATCTGCAGTGGTTCCGGAGAGCCGAACCGTCCCTGGCCAGAAAGATGATGGCCCAATCTTCAGCACGCAGAGAGGCAGAACTATGGCCAGTTCGGAATGAAGGGAAGACGAGACGAATGCGATTGCAGCTGCGGACAGGCGAGCATCGTCACCATGTGGGGCTTAGCGGGCCATTAATTACCTGGGCGAGGCGGTGTTAATGTTAATCCGATTTCTTTCATCAAACATCAGGAGGTTGCGCCTTTGTGCTTGGATGCAAAATTACATAATCCTGCCATAAGATTTACCTTCTTTGTTCTTCCAGGGTAATTTACTACTGGGTGCTACATAGGTACTAGGTAATAGTATCATGGATCAGATCAGTATGTGAGCCGATTATCAGAGGAGGGGGGAATGTGTTCTTGGGATGGAAATTGCACCGTGATATTTCGGTGCGGGACTAGGGTCTGATTGACAAATGTCTTGGGATTTAGAGTCTCGAGTATATAGCAGCGCTGGTAGAAAAATAGGTAAGTAATAAACTACATGGTATCAAGTGTATATCCTTCTTCATCTCACTCATAACAAGGCCGTCATTGGAACAGTCTATTGATGTATATGGCCTGCAAGGTAGACAGCATTGGAACAATACAGCCCAATTGGCATTGCAATTCACGTAATACACCTAATGAAAAGGCACGATGTGGTTGAACAAGATTCCATTGTACACTCGCGGATCCAGCTGTTAAACCAGGGAACAAAGAAAAATACCCATAATGGCGTCACAAAGAGTGACTGCTCGGATAAGGAAGTGACATGCTTTACCTACACGGCCAGCGTAAAGCTCAATGATACACCGTTTTCACAGTTCAAGCTTGACAGATGTTAAATTGCCATATGATCACCAAGTCTATTAGGTTGTATCTTCAACATCAGTCCCCAACGCATCCAAAAACCAAGCCAGTCACCACGGCATCGACGAGGGGACACTGCATAACTTGTACAAGGTATTTGGATACTCGACTCTTCCAAGAGGAGTATTCACGGAGAATGAATGCACTCTTTGTCGATGTCATATTGTCTCATTTGCTATGAACATCAAATAAAAAAAATGCAGACCTTGGTCACATGCTGAGTTCTTTTCCGTCCGAACGCAACACCCTAAGAAAAACCGAAGCAAGCACCACGCCGACCCTTCCTTTAAATAGTGGTTTCGTATGCCAGAGGGACAACAGTCTCAGGGGGGTTGTCAGTCAGAGAGACTGTGACGGCATCCCGGGGGAGAGCAGGCTGTCGCTTAACCTGGACAGTAACGCCATCGGCTCTGGCCTGCTTCTTGGCGGCCGCGTTCGCCTTGACTCGCTTGATGAAGTCCTCACGGGATCGAGAGGGCTGGATGTGCTCGATTCGGACGTTGATGCGCTTCTCGATGTAGCGGTGCTTGACCTTCTTGTAGATGATGATGCCGACGGCGCTCTTGGCGACGTTGTAAATAACGCCAGTCTTGCCGTGGTAGACCTTGTAGGGCATACTGCCAAGTGTGTTAGTTTCCTCGCGAAATTTCGCCCATGTCCCAGACTCTCCCAAATAGAAAGGCTTCCTTACCCCTTCTGCACAGCACCGTTGGCCTTGATGTCGACAATGTCACCGACGCTGGGCAATTGTTAGCTGGCTTGGTTCGAAGCGCCAGAGATTTTCTCGGGCTGCACTCACTGGTACACCTTCAGGTAGGTGTTCAGGGCGATCATGCCCTTTTGGCGGAAGTCCCTGCTGAAGGCATACTGCAAAACCCGTTAGCAACGACTGTCTTCAACAAGACCGCTCCGTCACAGATGGGATAGACCAACTCGGGTGCCCGCCCGCTTTCCGTAAGAGTGACCCATGGCGCCTGATTGCCGTCGATATTCGTTCGAGGATTGACGAGGGATGGAGTTGAAGCTTTGCTAATTTGGCGTGGTGAAATTACGCACGGCGTGTGGAAGCGAATATGCTTAGATAATCCACTTAATTTTTTTTTTCCGCCGTGGTGATAGGGCAGGCTTGTGGGATTTGGTGGAAATGGCACATGCAGCCCGGCTTAGGGCTCGGTGCGGGCGGTCACGTGGGTAAGTTCTCGGGCGCCAAATTTCCTATCCACACAACCTTGATGATTTTCGAGATCACCTGCGCAAAAGTTCACCAGCAGCCACCACTCCAGGAAGCAAGTCAAGTGAGTCTTGAGAAATCCCAATTCAGACGATCCAAGTCATAATCTCTGACTGTAATACAGAATGGCCCCCCGTGCGCATTCCAAGACCTCGCGTGTCCCTCGTCGACCCTTCGAGTCTGCTCGTCTGTCAGTATTCACCGGCCACTGAACTTAGAGCATGGCTCTGTTCAAGTCGATCGTGACAAGGAAACTGACATGTTTTCACCAGGGACTCGGAGCTGAAGCTCGTCGGTGAATATGGCCTGCGCAACAAGCGTGAGGTCTGGCGAGTCGGTTTGACTCTGTCCAAGATCCGTCGTGCTGCCCGGTAAGTTTTTTTTTTCTGCTGTCGTAGCCACCTCAAAGTGTTCCCTCCAACTAATGGTCAATTCTTTGCAGTCAGCTTCTTACCCTCGACGAGAAGGACCCCAAGCGACTTTTCGAAGGCAATGCCCTGATTCGCCGTCTCGTCCGTGTCGGTGTCCTCGACGAGTCTCGCATGAAGCTCGATTACGTGCTCGCCCTCAAGATTGAGGATTTCTTGGAGCGCCGCCTGCAGACCTGCGTCTACAAGCTCGGTCTCGCCAAGTCCATCCACCACGCCCGTGTTCTGATCCGCCAGCGCCACATCCGCGTCGGCAAGCAGATCGTCAATGTTCCCTCTTTCATTGTCCGTCTCGACTCCCAGAAGCACATTGACTTCGCCTTGACCTCACCATTCGGCAGCGGCCGTGCTGGCCGTGTCCGCAGAAAGAAGGCCAAGGCCGCCGAGAAGGGCGAGGATGGAGAGGAGGAGGAGGATGACGAGTAAATGCATACACATATTGTGCTAATGACTCTCCTGCATACGAAGCTGGTGGTTGAAGGATATCACAAGCAGGGAAAAAAAGGTTTCTCTTCCTAGCTTTCGGCGTTGGCCAAAGGATACAATGGAATGATTTAAAAAAAAAAAACATGAAAACGTAATTGCCACAGGGATTTGACTTGACTTTTGTGAAAATGAAATCCCACGTCTACTGTGAACCGAGTGCATACTGATGTCCGTAAAGTGTCTGGCAGTAGCATTGGTTTTGTGAAGAAGCATGTATATGCAAAAAGATCGCTAATACGTGATAATTAAATATATGTACAAAGTGATGTCCCTCAGCTTAAGAGCTCGTCCTTGCCCAGCAGTCTTGCCATTGGATCCTGGGCAACCGTTCTCTTCCGTCGGTACTCGTCCATTTCGGCCTCTGAGACTCCATTCATCATCTCTGCCTGCGTACGCTTCTTGGTCTTTGCGCTCTGGGTCGCTGATTCTGGTTCAGGCTCTTCCTTCTCCGTAGGCACCGGTTCAGCCTCCTGATCCAATACAGGCGCACCAAATCGCTGACGCTCGGCAGCTTCCCATGCTTCTTTGCCTTCTTCGCCAGTACAATAGCTGTTCTTGATGAACGAATGGCAACATGAATAACCCCATTTAAAATTGGACCACCAACTGCCCCAAACAGACGTATGGTTGTTGATCAGGGTATCCTCCACGTACTTGGATTTTGCGCTCCGGAGAGGGGCTCCCTTGATAAGGCCGGCCTCATCGTACTCAACAAATGTTTCAGATTCCGCAATGGCCATATTGCGCAGTGCGGCCGGCATTGACTTATGCCCATCGCTCCCGTACTTGTCCAGGAGTTTTTGTTCCCGCTCCGTGCGTCTCTGTTCTGCCTCTTCTGCCTGCTTCTTACGGTAGAAGGCGCCGGCCGTTGGATTGGCTTGCAAGTGTTGTGATGTATCACCACTCTTTTCTTGAGCTTCCCACGCATACCTTTGCGCCTTTTCAAAGTCACCAGCATCACCGGAGGATCTCATGAAGCCTTCTTCTGCAAACAAATCGGCTGCCTTGTCTGCCGTCGCGCCCGAATTGACGAGTGCTCTGGTTTTGGGGTCATATTTTGCGGACTCCAAGTCAAGATTCAGGAGATACTTGGCAGTGTCTTCTCGTATTCTAAGTTGTCTGGTTGCCGTGCTTTGATGCTTGCTCATGTCGTTTTCTTCAGCGTATTTATCGCCGTCATCCTTCTCGTCGTCGTCGTCGCCATCGGTAGTCTTTTTGGCTTGTTTCCGTAGGTCCTCCATTTGGTTATAGTCGTCGATTACTTTGCGATATTCTCTCGCATCGTACCCGTTCCAGCGATCTCGTTTTGCATCCCACCCAAGATTGACATCCTGGATAATCTCGTCTGCCTGAATATCTTTGCCCGTCCACTTGGCACCTTTTGCTCGTGGTCGGCTCAGACAGTCTTTGGCTTTGTGTGTCATCGAACCGCAGTTTTCGCAGGCGCCTTTTCGGTACTTTGTCGCGGCTGGTCCAGCCTTCTTCCCACGATCGTACCATTGTGACTTTTCGTTCTTTTCCTCGCGACGCTGATGCTTGAGATAGTCATTGTCATCTCCTTCTTCGCCGGCATAGAATGGCCGTTTGCTAATGAAGGACGGGATGTAAATGTTTTCCTCCTTGGAGGCGGCGCCCGTCTCCGATTTTCGAGGCGGCGGCGGCGGCATGGTTCTTGAAAGAGCGTTGATGTGGAAGCAAGGCCGATTCTTTTCGCAAGATTCAAGGTGCAACTGAAGGGAGTGGGATGATGCGTGTGATGTATTTATTGGCTTTGCGAGGAATCGTTACAGGGATGAGAAAGAAGGTTGAGTTTGATCGCAAAACAAAACATCCCGAATGTCAGTCAAGCGGATTGATAGGCTGTTATCTACACGTGATCACGCGCTTGAGAACCCCCCACCAATGACGCGAGTTTGACACGCCTCTTCCATGAGCTTGCGATAACCGCGAAGCAATGCAATCGTCCACTCTCCGGCTGTTCTCGAGTCGAGCGTAGTCTTATGGATCTGTTCGCCGAGAAGAATGGGCTTGTTCCGCCTTCGTCTGAATTGTATTGATCATTATCAAGCTCTACCAAGCAGGCATGATCCGCCGCTTCGCAATGACGTCCAGGAACCCCCGCCCTTGAATGCCACCAGAGTCCCCGTCATTCGGATATTTGGCTCAACCGAGTTCGGCCAGAAGGTTTGCGCTCATGTGCACGGAGTGTTCCCTTATCTATATGTGGAATACGATGGCAACCTGAATCAAGATGCAGGTGAGCTGTGCGGTGTGACGTCCGTCTAACTTATTGCTAAAAGATGCCGTCTATAGTTGGGGCGTTTATATATCGCCTCCATCTCTCCATTGATCATGCACTAGGCATAAGTTACCGACGCGACCAATATGGAGACAAGGTGAAGTTTGTTGCGCGAATTACGCTGGTGAAAGGAATACCATTTTTCGGATACTCTGTCGGCTATAAGCCCTTCCTCAAGATCTACATGTTCAATCCTCTTGTGATGACAAGGTTGGCGGACCTGCTTCAGCAAGGCGTCATCTTGAAGCGAAAGTTTCAGCCCTATGAGGCACATCTCCAGTATCTCCTCCAGTTCATGGTCGACTACAACCTATATGGATGTGATTACATCGAATCGTCGCAAACATATTTCAGATTTCCAGTTCCTGCACATGATGCGAATACTCCCACGTCTTCGCATCTTTGGAATGAGCACACTGTTCCAGCTGCGTTTGTGACGAATGAACTCACGCTCCCGCGAGAGAGCTATTGTTCGATTGAAGTCGATATCGCTGCCCAAAGCATTGCCAATAGAGGAAAGGTCAAGGAGCGACGACTTCACCACGACTTTAACGAGTTTATCAATCCCCCAGCTGGGGATGTCAAACTCGTCTCCAGTATGGCTGGACTTTGGAAGGCCGAGGCTCGAAGGCGCCAACGTCAACTTTCATCCGGCCAGATGCTTACCCAGCATTTCGGGTCCTCTTTTCCACGAGAGGCCCTGGTGTCGATGTCAGCGGCGGACTCTCGATCGTCCCAACTGCAGGCTTGGATGCATGAGGAAGAGTATCGCCAAAAGGTGGATTTCTTGATTTCCAAAGAAAGAGAGCAGTGCCACGAGTCAGAATTAAACCTGGATACCATTTTGAAGCCGTTACTCCACGAAGGCTCCATTAAAACAGCGTTACAGGCTGTTGAAGATCTCCACCCTTCTAATATATTGCCTATACTTGGGCTTACTCCAAGTGCAGCACAGCCAAACAAGGATCCTAGTAGCAGTATTGAGGTCGACGAAGTGAAGCTTCAGCTATCTCAGGTAAATGAAGATGATCTGCTCGCAACTGATTTGGATATATCCGATTTAGAACAAGAATTTGGACAGGAGCATGGGGATGTGCCAATGAACAATGTCGACCACTTGTTGCTTAACCCCACAAAGGTCAAGGTCGAATTCAGCAAAAAGCCTGAAACTGCGAGATTTAACACGAGGATTCTAGGGATTGCTGAAAGCGGTCTTTCAACTGGCCACATTCCACGAATCCCCTTACCATCTAGGCTTGTTGAAGCTGCGCAGCGCAATCAGCTCACCTATAAACGTGGCGGGAGGGCTGTGACCAGTCAGGGGATCAAAGCAGTGAACAAACGGACGGCATCGTGGCCATCCAACGAAAACTTTGCCAAAAAGGCCAAACATATTGCTGCATTTCCGGAGAAATCTTCGCCATTTTTAACAGGCGCGGATGAACCAAGCTTTCTTTACCAATCACAGCCTGAATTGTCCCAATCTACCAACATTTCTAGGTTATCGCAGCGCGATTTCAAGGAGGAGGGATCCAAGGCATTTGGCCACGTTGTGACTTATGCTATTCCTCCGCCCTCCGCCGCCGATTTTACCTGGAATAGCGAACATAACCTTCCCGAAGTCATATACCAGGATGCCTTCTATAGCAACGAGGGAGATCTCTCATTACGGCGACGGGAATATGCTGGCAAGGAGTTTCAGCTCATCAGTGATACCCTGCCATTCCTACCCGAGTTTGACCCAACCGGCAATTCTTCACAAGTCTGGAGTCAAAATGCTGAGACGGGTCTCTCCCAGAAAGCCCGCATGCGGCAAGATGATCAGCGGCTGAGGAAACTTTGCTCGTGGAGAAGCTGGGAGATTGCGCAATCCCCTCCTTCGTATGAAGAAGTTGCCGGGTGGCTGGTTCAGAATGATGCCGCCAGCGTCGCAAAGACCACACCAAGACTGAGCCGCCCATGGCTCTCTCAGATAGACGGGCCAACGCCAAAATCCAAGTACGACTTTAAATATAGCCAAAAACAGCCCTCGTCGGCCGTACCGCATGAGGCTCAATACATGAGCACGATGAGCCTCGAAATCCATGTAAATACAAGAGGGAATTTCGTCCCCAATCCTGAGGAGGACGAGATCCAGTGCATTTTTTGGCATTGGAAAGACGATGAGGCAATGGGTAGCGCTGAACGTGAATTGCCAGGATCATCCAAGTCTGGGATTCTTGTTCTCTCCCGCGACGATGTTCTAGCTAGCCAAGTGAGAAACGCGGTGCCGGATGAAGTCATTCAAGAGTCATCAGAGTTGGATCTACTTAATCGAATGGTTGAGATTGTCAGATTCTATGACCCAGATATACTTACTGGTTACGAAGTCCACGGGGGCTCATGGGGCTACCTGATTGAACGGGGAAGGCTGAAATATGACTACGATCTTTGCAATGAATTTTCCAGGATGAAGGCACAGTCAAAAGGGCGTTTTGGAAAAGACAGTGATCAATGGGGCTTCAACACGACTTCGACGATTCGGGTAACGGGAAGGCACATGATCAATATATGGAGAGCCATGCGTGGTGAAGTAAATCTTCTCCAGTATACCATGGAAAATGTGGTGTGGCATCTTTTGCAGCGTCGAATACCACATTATTCGTGGAAGTCTCTCACGTCCTGGCATCGCAGCGGCAAAGCCCAGGACTTGAACAGGCTTCTGAAATACTACCGGACACGGAGCAGACTGGACCTGGAGATTCTTGAATCCAACGAACTAATCTCGAGGACCAGCGAGCAAGCAAGGCTTCTTGGCGTCGACTTCTTCTCCGTGTTTTCCCGTGGCTCGCAGTTCAAGGTGGAATCCATCATGTTTAGGATTGCAAAGCCGGAAAACTTTATACTGGTCTCTCCGAGTCGAAAGCAAGTTGGCCAACAGAATGCTCTCGAGTGCTTGCCATTGGTAATGGAGCCTCAGAGTGCCTTTTACAGCAGCCCTCTGCTTGTGCTTGATTTCCAAAGTCTGTACCCTAGCGTTATGATTGCGTATAATTATTGCTATTCGACTTTCTTGGGGCGGATTACGGATTGGCGCGGTAAAAGTAAGATGGGTTTCGCCGAGTATAAAAGACAAGATGGCCTGTTGAGTTTGTTGGAAGACCACATCAATATCGCTCCAAACGGGATGATGTTTGTGAAGCCCGAGGTTCGGAGATCTCTGCTCGCCAAAATGTTGACGGAAATCTTGGAGACGAGAATAATGGTCAAGAGCGGAATGAAGCAAGACAAAGATGATAAAGCTCTTCAGCAGCTGTTGAACAACAGGCAGCTTGCCTTGAAGTTGCTCGCCAACGTAACCTATGGTTACACGTCGGCCTCGTTCTCGGGTCGGATGCCGTGCTCGGAAATTGCGGATAGCATTGTGCAAACTGGCCGCGAGACGCTGGAGAGAGCCACTGCTTATATCCATTCGGTGGAACGATGGGGCGCCGAGGTGGTGTATGGAGATACTGACAGCCTCTTCATCTACCTCAAAGGGCGATCAAGAGACGAGGCATTCGTCATCGGACAAGAGATTGCCCAGGCCATCACGGAAAGGAACCCCAAACCAATCAAGCTCAAATTTGAAAAGGTCTACCATCCTTGCGTCCTGCTTGCCAAGAAACGCTATGTTGGGTACAAGTACGAGAGCAAGGATCAGACAAAGCCCGAGTTTGACGCCAAAGGCATAGAAACCGTGCGCCGTGACGGTACTCCCGCGGAACAGAAAATTGAAGAGAAGGCGCTGAGGCTCCTCTTTGAGACGGCGGACCTGAGCCAAGTCAAGGATTACTTTCAGAAACAATGCGTGAAGATGATGCGTGGCAAAGTCTCGATTCAAGACTTTTGCTTTGCCAAAGAAGTCCGTCTCGGTTCCTACGCTGAGAACGGCCTACCACCTGCGGGAGCCATGATTAGCGCAAGGAAGATGCTGCAAGATGCCAGAGCAGAGCCGCAGTATGGCGAACGAGTCCCGTACGTGGTCATCACCGGAGCACCAGGTGCTCGGCTCATCGATCGATGTGTCTCACCGGAGGAGCTTCTCCGCAACCCTCACTGGCAGCTGGATGCAGATTACTACATTTCCAAGAACCTAATTCCTCCCCTGGAGCGAATATTTAACCTTGTCGGCGCCAACGTGAGGCAGTGGTACGACGCGATGCCAAAGATACGGCGCATTCACCGGACCCAAGGAGTAGGACAGAAGAAGCGGACGTTGGAAGCATATATGCAGTCGATAAACTGCATGGTCTGCGGACGGAAAATCGCCAGCACCACGGAGACGTCGCTGTGCCGCTTCTGCCTTGCCAGGATCCCTGCCTCGCTGCTGACGCTGCAATCGAGACTCACTGAGGCGGAACGCAAACACGACGAGACACTGCGTGTATGCCAGAGCTGCGAAGGGATCGGCCCCCTGCAAGAGGTTACGTGCGATAGCCATGACTGCCCCGTGTTTTGGACTCGCACGAAGCTGAAGACCAAGATGCTTCACGAGCAAGCGGTGACGAGGCCCATGATCAACGAGTTGAATGCCAAGATGGGAGGCGTTTCGCTGAATTGGTAGCATAGATACCCGAGAACCCGAATGATCATGCACATAGGCTGGCTCACTGACAGAAGTTTGGCATGCCACCAGATGAATGGGCAATTTGTCTATGCTATTGATGCTTCCCCTGCCTAAACGCCAGCGCTAATTACAAAAAACTAAATCATCCTACTTAGGTAGCCTAAGATTTGCTCTGCGCGCTTTCAACCTATGTAGTTCCCTTTCCGTTCTATCCGTCTTGTACAAGTAAATCTATGGTAATAAAAGGAGAGAAAGAAGAGAATGCTCGGTATTAAAACCTTGAGTGTTCAAGATGACCATGAGACATAGGCTTGGCGCGCCAGATGTTAGTCGTCCACCATCCATGCGGAATAATCATCATCGTCATTCGGCCCTGCTAAAGCTGATGGACTTGGTGGAATAGGCCGGCTTGCCGTATGGGAGCTCCCTGCTTCCAGGCCGTTGACTGCGTCGCCCGCGGAAACGAGAGGTGCAGATTTGATGCCACCGATACTGGTGTCGCTCTGCTGCTCAATGTCCGGGAAGTCTCTGTTCCAAAGCGCAGTCTGGTGTGCCTCGTCGTCGACCGCGGGAGTATTAGGCTGTGAATCGTCTGGCGCAGCAACAATGAGGATATTTGGACTATCTTCCTCTTCCTCTTGATGGCTATCTTGCCTCCTTCTCCGGGGCGGGGAAGGGCGTCTCCCTGGTGAAGGCATGGCGCTCTGATCATCTTCAGTCACGAGGGCAAGCGGATCCTCCAAGACTACGGGAGGGGATCTTCGCTTTGACGTGGGAACGGGCCCTATCTTGGTGCCTCCATTCGTCGGCATCGGGAGTGGTGTGCCTGGTGGTGGAAGGGGCTGCCCTCGGCCCATGGGCTGGCTCAAGTCGACAGGGATATTCTTGTCATTGTTCCTCATGGCCTCTCTTTGCCTTTGGAGAGCATTCCACCCCCACTGTCTTGCCTGCGCAGCTGCATTGGTGACTGCTGCCAAGGTGTTCCTCTTTTGTGCCGTCACCTCACCCTCGAGAGTGGTTGCAGCATGGGGAGGGTCTCGCTTTTGGAACAGGTTGCGGCTGAACGAGCCTGCCTGGGATTTCAGGGAGCTGGCGGTAGACGTCCGAGAGAGATCTGGCTCAGAACCCGTTGTTGGTCCGGAGATTGACGCCGCGTATTGTTGCAGTGGTTGGGGCGAAAGCTTGTGATCGGCAATCGTATCGTCATCTGCGCCAGAGTTGAGATGCAGTTCTTTTGAAGAAGAGGATGACCGCCTAGAGACTAGAGTGGACTGTGACGCCTTTTTGGCTATTGGTGGAGGTCCTGGTGAGGCATCGTGGGATCTGGAGCGCAATGCCGCCATGTGGTTCATGGCATAGTCTGGTGGAGATGTCGAGGGTTTAAACAAATCAGCATGGGTTATTTCCGTTCCGACAATGGGCTCAGTAGAGGTTTTAACGATCCTGGGAGAATGGACCGGGGCAGGTGGTGCAAGATCCACGCTGGTTGACGACGCCAGAGCCCCCAAAGGAGTTCCTAGTCTGTCTGCCTTCTTCTCGAGAGGGCTGGGCGCTGGCTCTAGAGGATCAATTACTGGCGTTGATTGGCTCTTTTCTATGGATTGAGCATCGTCAGAGGGTTGGACAACGCCGGCGTCGACAACATCTGGTATTTCACCATCGCCAATTTGGGCCAAGGGTTCGGTAGGCCGTGGAGGGGGGGACTTGACTGCGTCGTCTCCTTCGAATATTCCTCCCCTCAAATGCTTGTGTTCCGTGTTAAAGAAGGGAACGTCATCCCAGAATGGCTGAACCAACGTCTCAGCAAAGACTTCCTTGATGCGATTTTCTATCTGACGCGTGATGACGTTGTAGGTGATTTGTCTCGAGCTGACAATGGGTTCGATGGTCATTTCCAACTTTGGCATCGTCTGGAAGGAGAACCATATCCTGTTGCTGGGAGGTGGTTTGATTTTGAACAGAACATGGCCTTCCAGCCTGCGAAGGACCACGGCCAGAATCAGGTTAACTTCTCGAACTTTGAACCTCGCTCCCAAATCGATCCTCGCTGTGGCAGCAACCTCGATCCGAAAGCTTCCAGTGTACCTCAGGTCAGCCTCTACAACACATTCGCCCTCGACGTTGAGGTCTTTGAGTCTCAGATTGGCGAAGTATGGCGCAGCATCTCCGGTGTCTATTTGCTGGATCTTGATGTTGGTGAGGAACGAAGGTGTTTTGACGCGCGAGATCTTCTTGGTAATCTTTTCGTGGATAAAGGATTCCAGGTCTCGGGTCTTGTACACGCCCAGGAAAATCCTACCGATGAGTGCGTTAATCCAACGAAAGTGTGACTGGTCTTCCGACGAATGTAACTTTTGCACGAGCGAAATAATGGATTTGAGGTCAAAGTGTTTAGGGACTGGCGCAATTTGCTCGACACCGAATGTATGCTGTTGGTTTTTCAGCATGGCAAAGTAGAAATCCTCTTTGGCCGAGCAATTTTCGGAAAACAAGTAGAACGGCTTAGATCCCTGATTGTCCGGCGTATGATCGGGTCCGGTGGCTTTTCGCGTCAAGGATATTGCGTTTCGCTTGATGAAGAGTTCGCCTTCGGGTGTAATATCGCCTCCCGAGTATATCCCTATTCTATGGTGTGCCAGAGAAATCACATGTCGCACTTCGAGCTGCTCCTCGTCGTCGAACAGCATTAGATGCCCGTGTCTGCAGTTGGTCAATAACGAGGACGGTTTTTTTTTTTTACGAAGGATGACGTGTGTGTGAAGAAGCATACCTGAGCACCACGTAAAAGACGTTGCCTGCCTTCTTGGGCCTTTGGCTAACGCTGCTGCTATTCTCCATGGAATTTGCGGCAGCCTTGCGATCAAATATACTCCTGTACATTGTCTGGTAGACGCTTGGGCTGGTTGGAGTCACGGTGGCCGAGCCGATGGGGGTCGAGCGCTCGACGGGCTTTGCGTTGATGCCCATGGGTATGTATTCACGGCAGACGGCAAAGTATCCGGCGGCGACATCGATATCGGTGTTTGCTCTCTTGGACTCGCTGTTGTTCCTCTCCCTCCTGGCTTCGTCAAGCGCGGTTGTGTCATCGCCGGGATGCACAACATGGCCCTCGTCTTGGTCATCTTGGATGCCGAGGACGCGCTCGTAGGGCAGGTTATAGTATCCCAAGATGAAGATCGAAGCAACCAGCAAAGGGACAAAGGTCACGCCGCCAACAAGGTAGGCTACTAGAATCGTGGTCCAGGCAGCCATGGCGAGAGAATGGACGGACAGGCAGCTATAGATCCCACGGGGGACGATAGCGGCCCGCGACAGACGATCAGGGCGAAAACAACGCGAGGCGGGAAGAAACGATCATTATGCTGCGCCGGAGAAGAAGTCGGCCAAACGATGGGAATCAAGCTGTTGCAATAGCTTGAAGGTGAGCTGGCCAGAATGATGCTTGACTTGAGGCTGACCTACGTCATGTGATGCCGGGAACCGGTTAGGTAATGCCCACCCGGGCTAAGTACCCTTCCGACACATGTACCTAGCTGCTGAGTGCGATTGTACGCGTGTAACGTGTAGTCTCATCAAAGGGGTACTTGGCCGTCAAGCTTTGTACAGGTGCTGCAGCTAGGAGGTTAGCAAGTCTCACCCGAAGGCTTAGCACTTGCCTGTACAGGTACCTGTATAGTAGCTGTCAACAAAGACATTTGCATGAAGTTTCCGTGCTATTCTATGGCTTCACAGCAACCCATCTAATACATGTAACGTCGAAAGCACATTCGTCGGTACCTCAATATCTATCAGGTAGTAGTAGAATACCTTAGTACTAGGGTATGTATACATTCGAAAATGAGCCATTTAGGGTGTAGATGAAACTGCGCGTGACGCCCAAATCATTCATGGTCCCAGCCATAGGCCGTTATAGTCTAGTGAGTGGCTGAACAACCATGGAAGTTAGTAGTATAAAGAGACTCATCAAAAGAGGTATGTTCAATCCTTTCATTTTATACTTGGGTTAACATTACCTTCCGTTTAGGTGACATTTCCCACTAGATTACGGAGCTCGAGAGATTCATCCATATCTGTACCCGTGATGCAACCTTCTCCGTCAACATGAATGTCAATTCAAGTTGGCGGCTAACCTGTAGTTCTTGGGAAGATTTCAGTGGCAAATGCACGAGTATGTACGACCCAGGTATCAAATCAACAAATACGCAGAAACCACAACAAGATTCTCCTACACCCATGCCTTAGTACTTAGTAAACTATCTACGTATAGTAGATAAGACGCTACAGCCAAGAAAAAGCAGCATCAATAATGAATGATACTATACCTACATGAACAATGAGTACATGTACAGGTAGCCTTGTCTACTTTTTGCTCATCTAGAGAGGCAAAAGCGCCGGGCCCCCAAAAAGCGCGAGAAAACTGGCGATGGGCTCCCCCCACTAGGCTAAAGATGGGCTGACTGGAACTAAACTGGCCTGTAAAAAGCACCTGGACGCAAAACTTTTCCGCTCTTGTTCCCTGTCGTATTTAGTATTGGATCATCTCTTGTCGCTCAGCAATTCTCACCTCCCTCTCAACCCCGATTCGACATACTCGCAGCTGAAATCTTTTGTGTTTTGGCAAATCGCGAGCGCCTCTTTCAAGCACCCAAGTCGTGCGACAACCTTTTTGCCTCTCAATCATGGGCCAGCCATCGTTTGCGGCGTCAAACGCCATCATCTATGTGACTTATGGCTTCTTCCTGTACGTAAACTCAGTCTCAAGCCCCCTTTTTGTCTGTCTATAGTACCGTTTTGAAGCGGAGAGACAAAGAGAAGAAATGGGATGAAAGAAGGAGGCAAATAAACACATTGATTCGAAGCTGACGTGAATGGATATGCAGCGTCTTGGGCACGGGCATTGCCTGGAGAATGAGAAAGCAGCCCAACACGGAGTTTCTCTCCGGCAACAGGACACAGACTGGTCAGAATACGCAAGAATATGACGCCCTTGTTCTCCGGCGCTCATCTTATTCAGCCCATCATTTCCCCCCTCTTCCAAGTTCTGAAGCTGACTTGTCCGCGTTGATTGCAGCTTGGCCTCTGGCCTTCAACTTCATCGCCTCTGGTGAGTCGCGAGCGAGGGCAATTTTCTTTGCCCCGTGAAACTTTTGTCGCAGACAGAAGACATGCCTACGGAGCGTTAGCAGCAACGTCAACTACAGCGCCTTGATCGCACTCAAGGAAATGTGAAGGGAATTTCGCTTCATTTCCCCAGAAACAAGTCAGAGAACATCAGCGATTCGCGAAAAAGATGTCCGTATCTAGGAGGCTGAACAGGTTCGTAACCCACAAAAAGCAATCTTCGTCTTCTCCCCTCTCTCCCCTACGATGCGTCTCTCTCATTCTACTACTAATCAGAGGAGATTCTGGGGGCTTCACTTCTCTTTGCCTTCACAGGCACTGGGAAGAAAGAAAAAGAACAGGGAGAACAAGAGATCAAAGATGCCCATCGTTGGGGAACAAGAGAGGGGAGAGGATGCGGCTCACTACGGGCGCCGAGTTGAAGCAGCTTTGCGAGATCCAACCCCGGGCAGATGTAATATGGCTTACTTTCTGCCTGAGGGAGATGTCGCGGCTACGTCAACGAAGCTGAGATTGTACCGTGAATACTCGATCAAGTTAATGCTTGCGTGGGAAACGTGCTGCCGCTCCAGATCCCCATCCTTGTACCCTTTCCCGTTGTAGATTTGTGTCATGCTGACTGTCGCAGCCTTGGGATCCGGTATCCTGTTTTCGTACCCGGAACTCGCAACCATTGCCGGTGTTCAGGGTGTCGTCGTTTACGCATTGGCGTCTGCGCTGCCCCTGCTTGTTTTCGCCCTTCTTGGCCCCATGATCCGTCGCAAGTGTCCTGATGGATTCGTTTTGACGGAGTGGACGCGTAACCGATATGGCACGGTTGCCATGCTGTACCTGAGCTTCATGACGCTTGTTACCTTGTTCCTCTACATGGTTGCAGAGCTGTCGGCTGTCGGACAAGTCGTCAACGCTCTTACCGGCCTTGATGGACTTCCAGTCATCATCGTGGAATGCGTGGTCACAACCATTTATACATGTAAGTGCCTGAATATATGAGCGGAGTATAATGCGAAGACCTGGCTAACATCTATACGCGAACAAGCTCTGGGTGGATTCAGAATCTCGTTTCTCACAGATGTGATCCAAGGAGCCATGGTTGTCGGGCTCATCATCATCGCCACCATCACCATTGGCGTCAAGGCCGAGATTGACCGCGACCTCATCGACTCCTCGGGCCTCACCAAGGCCAGTCTTGTGGGATGGCAGCTGGTGTACATTCTTCCCGTTGCCGTGCTGACCAACGACTTCTTCCTCTCCAACTTTTGGCTGCGTACCTTTTCATCCAAGACGGACAAGGACTTGTGGGTCGGCATTTCTGTTGCGACGGTGGCCGTCCTGTGTATCCTCACCTTGGTTGGTGCTACCGGTCTTATTGCTGCATGGACAGGAGCTTGGCCTGGAGATGATGACATTGACGGATCTCTCGCCTTCTTTGCTCTGCTGGAGCAGCTGCCGAGCTGGGTTGTGGGCATTGTGCTGGTCATGGTTGTCAGTCTGAGTGTCTCTGCCTTTGACTCTCTGCAGTCGGCCATGATCTCATCGGCGTCCAACGACCTGTTCCGCAACAAGCTCAACATCTGGATCATCCGAGTGCTTGTCGTGCTTGTCATCATCCCCACTGTGGTGATTGCGCTCAAGGCCCCGTCCATCTTGCAAATCTTCCTCATCAGCGATCTCGCGTCGGCGGCCACGATCCCTGTGCTCTGTATCGGTTTGATCGACTCGTTTTACTGGTGGCGCGGGTTTGAGGTTGTCGTGGGAGGACTGGGCGGCATCCTGACCGTCTTCATCTACGGCGCCATCTACTACGGCGATGCAAAGAGCGGCGGTGAGCTGATCCTGCTCGAGCAGGGTCTCTACGCGGGCGATTGGGGTGCTTTTGGAGCCTTTGTGGCCGCCCCTGTCGGAGGCATCATCTGGGGCTTCATTGCTTTGGCGCTGAGGCTGGCGGTCCAGTTCGCTCTGGCCAAGAGCCGGGGCGAGCGTTTCGATGCTCTCGATCGCCCGGTGGCTACGAGTGAAGAGGAGGAGGATGACGCCCAGCTCGTGACTGAGATTTCGACCAGCGTTGCCGGCAAGTTCTTTTGAGCTGTTTGCTGGTGAGACGGTTGAATGATGATGTTGGGAAGCTGATGGTGTTTCTCCTTTCCTAAATACCACGAAGAAGAAGAAGAAGAAGAAGATGATGATGATGATGATGTGATTGGTGGTTAGTAGCAGTATTGGATAAGAATTGAAGTTGGAGGCTGGTGGTGGTTGTAGCAGTGTTGCAGTGGTGGTGCTTACATGGAGAGCAATCTGGTGGCCACGACGAGGAATCTCGTGGTTGTAGGAGGTTAATGGTAATCATATACTCGAAGCAGTCATTGCTGAAGCTGATACTCGGTCCCTGTGCATCGAACGATTCCCCTTTTGACGGCACATGACCTCGTCTCCATGCCACCCTGCCCACGTTGTGCTGCAAACTTGCAAGGGATGAGGTTCAGCGTAATGCATGGAAGTTGACGTGGATTCGATTGGCTGTCCTGTCCGTCCACTGTCGAGACCTGGAAGGCGGAAGCAGCCGCGCTGCTAAACCCAAAAGCCCGCTAAAGAGCCCCTCCAAGCAGCACCCAATTGGGGAGGCTAGCTCCCTAAGCCGTGGAAATCTACAGGCGACGCCGGACGCTACAGCCTTCCCCTAATCGATCAAACGGATCCATTCCGTCTGCAATCTGTGGGAGCTGCCACCTCTCCGTAACAACCAGATAGGTACCTGTACTAACTAATGCTGCATTATTTTAGGTAGTACCTTGGTAGGTAGCCGCCCTTGCATCATCGAGCCGAGCCTCGCGCAGAACCCAAACCCAAACCCGCACAACAGCGACAACAGCGACAACAACACACTCCACATTGGTTGAGCTTTTGAGCTTTTCATCTTAATCTTGACGCTTCTTTTCTTTGCTGGATACTCGACTCAACTCAGCTCAACTCACCAAGCTTCCATCTCCTCGCAACTCAAAAAAGCTCAGCCTCACAATCCTCCTCCTCCTCCTCCTCCTCCTCCTCCTCCTCCTCCTCCCCAGCCTCCGAGCTCATGGCATAAACACACACCTCTCTTCTCCGATTGGTGATGGCAAAGGCGACGACGCCGCCTCCAAGCTACGAGGCCGTGTCCGCCGCTCCTCCTCACCCTCCTCACCCTCGCCCTCACCCTCGCCCTCACCCTCCTCCGCCTCCCATTTCCGTCGCGACGCCGGGCCTCTCCAAACGCCGTCCCGCCTCGTCTCCCTCGTCCCCGACCTCGTCCCGATCCTGGCCATCGTCGTCGTCCAACCCCTGGTCATCGCCCACCAAGACTTGGTCATCGTCGTCATGTCCGCCTCCGCCCGCGCCCCTCCTGCGACGCAACGTCTCGTCCTCTAGCCTCTCGTCCGGAAGGCCTCACGATCTGGCGCCTCTGACCACCAATGGTGCCCCGACCTCGACCTCATCCTCCTCCGCTGCTCGCATCCGCTCCGCCTCCCTCTCCGTCGCCAGCGCCGAAAAGCCTCCCATACCGTCCATGCTGCAGCCCCGCGTCGCCGTCGTGCTCAACGTGCCCCAGCCATGGCATCCCTGGCTCTTCGCCTTGCGCCTTTGCTCGATCCTGCCGGCTCTGTGGTGGGGGCTACCCTCGCTGCTGCGCTTGCTGCTTCACTTCTTGCCAGGCCCGCCTGAGCAGTTTTTGCTCGTCAAACAGATAGCCGTCTCGGGCAGCAATATGGATGCTCTCCAGGCATCTCTCTTGTCCACGTGCTCGCGTGAGGAAGGTGAAGCAGCCGCGGCGGCGACGGCGGCAGTCTTGGCGGCGCCCTATCCCATTACCGAGACAGCCTTGGCTACAATATGGGTGCGTGCTACATGATTTTGTTGTGACACTCTCCGGCTACGAGCTGTCAGAAACTAACTGGACCTCTGGTAGTGCTTTGCCTGCGGCTACCTCGCTTTCTTCTTCACCGACTGCCTCATGTCTCGATGGTACGCTTTCCATACTCCCGTCCAATCTAGTTGTAAAATTGACACTCAGCTTCCTCGCTCTAGGCTCATCAACTATACCCCTCATGCCACCCTGGTTCGCCTCGCATCTATCAACGCCGTCAATGCCTACCTTACTCTCACCGTGCTGTCCCTTACGGGGGGATTCCAGGACCCACGACTTCTCCTCCCCGGCTGGGTCAGCATAGCAACCGTACGGACAAGTCTCGTCTCCTTGTACCTCGAAAGAATTCAGAGGCTTTCAAAGATTGCATGGCTAACAAGCTCCGTCTGCATAGTCCCTCACCATTTGCTACCACGTCACGCATTCCAAAATCAACATTCGAAAAGAAACAATCACCTCGGTCAACGTCTTCTCCATAGCTAGCTACATCACTATGGTTGTGCTGCTGGCTCACATGCAGTGGTACAAGCCCGACTACCCCACCATGCCCATTGTATCAAAGGGCAGCCGCCTCTGGCAAAACGGCAAACGGCTCTTGGCCAACGTCAAGGCGCTGATTAACGAACACGCCCAGTAGTAAACGAAGCCGACAAACGCATTATACGAGTATGAAGAGAAGTGGGGTGAGAGCAAGGGTGTTGTAATAAGACAACAAACAAAAGAGTTGGAGAAGGAAGAAAGGGAGAGCACGACGAGAAAAGAGACAAGGGAAGGGGGGGGAAAGAACATGAAGTGGTTGTGTTTGGACAGACTCCGATATACCAGCGCCTTTCCACGGTTCTCTTTGCGACGACTTGTTGAAAGTTTGGGGGTTTTGTTTGGGGATTTCCTTTTCTTCCTTTTTTCCATCTTATCTTTTGCGTCTCCCGGGTTTTGGTTCATTCTGGCAATACAGGCGTTGATGTGTTGGACAAAGGGCAGTTTTCTGTATTCATTCTTGAGTATTTCTCTATCCCCCCCCCCGTTACCGATATTTCATCTGTTGTACCGATAGAGGTACTTTCCCCCCCAATGTTTACAGTTTGGTTTTACCCGGCGTTGGTTTTAAACGGTGGGCAAGGCAGTTTCAGTTTTCCATACTTCTTATTACGTTGTTATGCCGATTATCTGCCAAGAACACTGTGGGAGAGCTGATTCTCTGATTCTCAGATTTTCCATTTCTCCATTTCTCACCACACACTCTTTTTTTTTTTTTTAGAAAAAGTCCTTTGAAGACGCTTACACACAATCACGATGAGTCAGTCACAAACAATGTACATATCGCGGCATTCGTCGCACCACACTTTCTTGGCATTATTTCTAGTTGTCCTAGACTACGGCCAGGCCCGTCGGCACTTAGACCCGAATGCAAGGGGAATAACGAAATGGCCAGTTTGAAGAATAGCGACCGACTGACAGACCCAGTTTCCTTGGCCCGTAGCCTAGACCCTTTGGTCCAAACGTAAAAAAAAAAAAAAAAAGAGAAAAATGTTGCCAACTTGACCTACCGTGCCGCAGCGCAGCACGAGTAGGTAGTTGGACCGACAATATAGCTGCCTCTCTCTATCCCGTCCTCTGTATGGCGCCCGGCCGGCCAGACCTTCAAAACAACGCTGTTACACGCACGCCGGCGGATTGTACCGGAGAGGGCCTCGCATCGCATGAGATCGCTCGTAGCCCCAGTGGACTATGGTTGGGCCCGTTGAGCGGTTTCAAATAGACGAGGGAGGTTGCGGTAGGCGTCTGTGTAAGAGTCACAGGCTGCTCGAACAGCCCCATTCCGACACGCTCATCACCAGCATGCTGTGAAGCCAAGTCGCTGGAAGGGCGGGCCGGGGCGGCGGCGCGAAAGAGGACGATTTAGGCACCGTGAACGGTGATGTTGTCGGGGTTGAGACCGAGACCGCTCTTCTTGTCAACGAGGAAATCCATGACCTTCTTGCGTTGGTCGCCCTGAAGCTGGATCACCTCGCCGGCCTTTTCGTCATTGACCTTGTTGCCATTGCAAGCTGGGGCAAGTCAGTATGGGGGTCGCTACATGGGGGCGCGATAGAAGACAGGTGACGTACCGAATTCCTTCCTGAAGAAGGTGAGAATCTTGCCGGGGTCAAATTTAGCAGGAAGACCAGTAACCGTGGTCAGAGACTTGCGACCATTTCGCTCTGTGGCAAGACATCAGCAGTTGTTTTTGGGGGAGATGGATGAATGGATAAATCGTAAGTTGGCCATCGCCATCGCCAGCGCGACCAAAGGCAGACCAGACTGAACGTATGAGGCAAAGAGAAGGAAGAACCTACGTTGAATGCGGATATGGATATGGTTCTCGACCTTTTTGATGTCACCGGTGTCGTCGTCGGCTTCGGCGAAGGGGTCTGTGGCGAGCGTCAGTCAGCAGGATGAACAAAACAGATGGACACAGATGAATGCGGCAGTCAGGATTAGCGTCTAGGGAGGTGCAAGAATTGTCGCGATGCATGAGCGCGCGTTGCGACCCATCGCGCACATCGCACACGACAAACGAACAAATGCAGCCCAACCCACAATAACAAGACGCGGGAGGGGAACGGGACAACCAAAGGGAAACCAGAAAAAGAAAAAAAAAGAGAAAAAAGAAGAAAAAAATATTAGCAAGGCAAACGTACCGAAGGACTTGAGATTTTCGATAGTCATATACTCGGATGTTCCGGGGTGTCTCGTGGGAAAAAGGAAAGTTTGGAGGGACGAGGTTGATGAACCGGCGGCGAAAGGCGGCGGTCTCTTGAGGTGTTTAGGTTTTCAAAGAGATGCGGGACAAGGAGAAAAAGAGTCGGCGGGGAGAGGGGCTGAGCGCCTTTTGTAGTACGAAGGTTTTGTTGTGTGTTGTTTTTTTGTGGTGACTCGACGAGCTTTAAATGCGCTGGCGCAAAAGGTAGAAAGTCGGGCTGGGCGGTTGGTGATGTGACGACAAGAAGTTTTTGTGTCAGGTGAGCAGCGAGAGTCGAAGATTGAAGAGGCAAAAGGGGGAAAAGAATTGATGGGAAAAGATTGGTCGAGATTCGATGCACAAAGAAGGTGGGCGAAAGGTGGGGGAGGAGGGAGAGGGAGAGAGGCAGGAGAAGCCAAGGGAGAATGTTGGAAGCTGAGGGCAGGTGGGCGGTACCTGGCCGTTTGCGGGCAGCCAGGGCGCGGGACGAGGTACCGGGTACCTTCCAGTTGGTTACGTGGTGGTGACTGTTAGGGCGGCAGGTGGCCAAGAGAGAGGCTGACCCTTGGGCTCCACACAGCAGGCGGTGGGCGGAAAAGCCTTGGAAACGAGGCGAGGAGCGGCTCCAGTGCGGAGAGTCTAGCGGACAGACAGGGTACATGTACGTGTGCGAAAGATGAGTGGGTGAACGCGGCAACTGGACGAGAGAGCCCTACGAGAGCAGCGGGCAGCGGGCAGCGGGCAGCAACTCCATACAGTGCATCGGGTGCTCAATGTTGTTGAACCCCAGAGTACCTACCTATTGGCGGCATTCCTGTTTGTAAGAAAACAGCCCACTGTACTCTGTAACTTGTGCAATTGTACTGCCCGGCAGAATTGATCCATCCATGACAACCTTAGGTACTAAGGTACCGTCACACATAACACGGTAGCACCCAAGCGCAATCAGCACCAGTCCTACCTACTAAAAGGCGCCACGCCACACAAAAACTCACCCCGCCACAGGAAACTGAACTGACACAGGTTGCGTTGCTGCCGCAAAAGGCACACCGCCATGTCGCACTGTCTTGTCTCAGCCATGTTACGCAGTATTACGAGCATTGCCACCACGTGAATCGGATTGGGCTCAACCGGTGACTGGACTGGGCTGGGCCTTGCCTGTGACTGGCCGGGCCTTGGCTGACCCAGCCCGCTGTCGGGCCTCCCGCGACGTTGCCATGTCTCTCCGTCTGTCACCGGGCTGGGCCGAAAGGAAATAGACGAGAGAAGAAAAAAAAAAAGGAGTAGCCGAGTACTATAGAGGTATGTAGGTAGTGATGCGTGTAGTGATGCGTACCCAGTAAGCACTTCATTTGCCCTGCAGATAAATTAGTTTTGCAGCCTACCTTGCCGAGTACACACGACTTTGTTGCGTCAACTCGAGTGGCTTCACTTTGCTGCTCCGATAACCCACGCACAAGTGCCGATAACGATTTGACCAGTCTCGGGACATGAATCTTCCGGATGCTGCTCGTCGCTTGCATTTTGGCCATTATGTAATAAACTGAGAGCAGCAACACACAAGCCAAAAGAGTCGTAGCTGTGCGGACGAGTCATAATAGCTGGCAGAGTTGGTCAATTCATTCGTAGTTTGTTAGTCCTGGCGCAGGTTTTTAATTCTCACTCAGCACAGTCACAGCTTCGTCGTGTTGTTCGCCCAACCACTTGTTAGGCTATTGCACCCGACTTACTGTACATAGGTATCGCTTGCAATGACAACTCACATATGCAAGGCGACACCGCCCAGCATGCCCATCGCCATTGGGTGAATGCGCCAATAAAGGAGAAAAGAAAAAGGGGGCCGTTTCGAATGCATGTTTGTACAGGGTAGCCAGCCTGAGACACAAAGTGACAAGACGCTCAATGCCCAGCGCACTATGTCCTGTTGCCCCTTCTCTTATTGGGCTTGTGGGGGAATGGGAATTATCGTGTCCAAGAGTATTTTATCGTGTCGAGGCGCATTTGGGAATGCGACAAGACGGGTTTCGCGGACTCAATCATGGTCGGAATAAGTCGATTTCGATGGTTATATAAGCAGCATTGAGAGAGAAGCGTCAGTGATGCCGCAAGGTAACTTCAACGTCTTCAGGTACCTGTCGGGAAGGATTTTGGCAGCGGTTGAACCCGTACCCAGAGGAGAGCAGCTTGTCACGCGCCACGAGGCTCGGCCTGCGTCAAAAGAACGGCCAATACACGTGGCGTCTCGCCTCATCGGAGGGCATTTTTGAGGTTTCTCGCAACCCCACAGCGGGAACACTGCGGAAGCCATCTCGAGGCAGCTCCCGGGCAGACAAAAGTTGGAGTGCTGTAGCGCCAGTGGGCTGAGAGCTTGTTATATAGTCGGGGTGGAATGGAAGTCGTACAACAGTCGTATTAGACAACGCTTCTCAACGGGCATATAATCTCCATCCGTAACTGGCTGACTTTTTTTTTTTTTTTCATTCTCCATTCCCCATTCGACGAAGCCATCTTCGTCTTTCATTCGTCTTCTTCACGTCTCACACAAAGAAAGCAGGCATCATCTTCCCAAAGCCCATTCCCCTGCATTTTCTTCACACCGGCTTCTTCCCCGACTGGCAGAATCATCTCGCCAAAGGGTTCCATTCGCATCCTCTTGCATGGCCAAGCGAGAAAAAAACCACCACCGGAAGCCGATCCGACTGGCAAACGTGAATCAAACCCCGGCATGCAAATCGACTGGCATCACGCCGCGGAAGCAGATCCGGTTGGCAGTCGTCGACAAAAGCCCTTCACCGGGGAAGCGTTCCAGAGGCATGGATATCATCGAATCCTTGAAATTCTCATGCACCGGCTTTGGATCCGATAGGTAACTTTTGGGGGAGGCATCTCGGGTGTGGTTGTTCGGTTGCAGGTGTTGTGCATCCGCGATGCATCTTCACCTCCGTCCGCGTATTTTCGTTTTTCTCATGCACCGGAAGCACTTCCGATTGGGAAAAGCAGCATCACGATGGAGTCCCGGCCAGGGATTCGATGCGAACGATCGTCCTCGGGGAACATGACCCTTGTATCCGGAGCATGGCCAGTTGCTCTTCGGTGTTGTACCTACTTGTACGCAGAATGGCCGTCAAGGCTGCGCAGAGTCGCAGCGGCGTCGAAGGAATGGGCTAAAGCGAAAGCCACTCAATAGCGCTGGACTGCAAAGAGTCTGACCCCAGCAAGCCCACCGCAGTACAGAGTACCTACTCTAACAACCATCTCGCTTGAGCATCGACACGAGTAGAGTGACAGTTGCGATAGTGTCAAGTCAGGAAGCCTCCCAATAGAGAGAGGTATAACCAACCTCGACTGTAAGTGCTGTAGAGATGGAGCAAGAAACTCTTGCAATTGCTGGGCTACGTCATTTTCCATTCTGGTGGGTTCAAGACACGCCCCAAGTTGCCAGTTTCGGACACCCGTTTTTTCTCTCGTTATCGATTAAGAAAAACCAACAAAGTCCACTCACAGAAGTAGAGGCAGAAACAAGCTCAAAGCCAATCTGGCATCTCGCCGGATCTGCGACACCTCCAGTCCGGACAGACACACAACTAAAAAAAAGGGGGAAACCCGATCGACTTCCCGATCCCGATCCTGTCTTGCCCAAACGAGGTGCGGTGCAGATTGAGGGGCTCACCAGACCTTTCTTTGGAGGGGTCGCTGAAGAAGGGAAAAAAACCAAGCATCAGCCCTAAGCTTACCTTGTACCCATGCCCTCCACAGTCACTCTGCGAGATTGATTGATTAATCCTCCGGACGCGAGAATCCTTTCCGAGGTCCCGGCGAGCAAGTCATCTTCGGCCCAATCGAGGTTAGATACACATCCAGATATACCGTACAGCTACAGAATAGACTCGTCATTCATCTGCCATGAAGTTTCAGCCGCGAGAGCTCCCGCTGGGGTCACCGCCCTTCTTTGAAGACGAGGCCAACCGCACGTGGGTGCCCCTGTACAGTCATGCCTGCTCCTTTGGGCCCGACATCTTTGTGGACAAGATGATGAATCTCATCAAGAACCCCAATCTCAACTCGAGCTGGCTGTTTCGAGCTGACATTCTGTACGACGAGGCCAAGACGAAGGGCAACACCAACAGCATCGGCAGCAGCAGCAGTAGTGCCACGGATGCTGATAGTCTTACTGGCAACACTGCCGCTAGTAGTAATACTAGGCCTGCTCCTGTAGATGCCGGTGTCGGTACCGTTGCCGTTGCCGATGCTAATGCTCATGCTCATGCTAGCCCAGATGCTACCGCTGAGGATGAAGCACCCAAGCATCATCATCATCATGAGACCCAGCTGCCATCCCGGACCGCCTCCGAGGTTCGCCCCCTCGCCGTCCAGATACGCGGCATGACCCTGGAGCGCACCCTCGTCCGCAGGCTCATCCCCAGGAACGAGCGGAGAGACAAGCCCCTGGAGCAGACATGCGCCTTTTTCACGACCAAGACGGCGCATGATGGACATGACATGGATTCCACGGCACTTGCGTCTGGATCTACATCTGGATCGAGATCCGAATCTCCGTCGCCATCCGCGCTCGTCATATATATGCCCCATTCGGCCTCCGCAGACGACCTCCCCTTTTATCATCCCAAGGTCCAGGGCATCGCGCACCTGCACCAGTGGGACGAAGCAGGCAAAGGCACCATATCCATTCACTTCCTCCCCTATCCGGAGCACCCCTTGAGCGACGCGAGGCTACAGCGGACAGCCTTCCATCTTCTCGAGATCATCGACAAGCACGGCCACGGCGCCGCCGAGGGCTATGTCAAGAGAGTCAATCACGATTTGGTCATCCCCCAGGACAGATTTCAGAACCGGTACGCACTTCTCAAGAGCAAGTATGCTCGTCAGCTGGTCGACTCGTGGGCCGAAAAGACGGACCCGTCCAAGCACGTCTTTGAAGACTTGGGGATAGCCGCCTTTCTCATCGAGCTATGGAGCGACATGTATCCCAAGGAGACCGCCGCATTCCCGGGCTTCGTCGACATTGGCTGCGGCAACGGGCTGCTGGTCTACCTGCTGACACAGGAGGGCTACTCTGGATGGGGCTTCGACGCGAGAGAGCGCAAGTCGTGGGCTCAGTACCGGACGCGGGGGCAGGCTTCCCCCTCTGGCTCGTCTCTGGAGGAGCGGCTGCTGCTCCCAGCCGCGGTCTCGAGAAGCGGTCAAGATCAGGCCAATGCCGACGCCGACAACGAGTCAAGTGATCTGTCCCACGGCGTCGTACATGACGGCGTCTTCCCGCCGGGCACATTCATCATTTCCAACCACGCCGACGAGCTGACCCCCTGGACGCCGATTCTTGCCGCCTGCTCGAGGTGTCCCTTTATCATGATCCCCTGTTGCAGCCACAACCTCACCGGGGACAAGTTCCGGGCACCCCCTCCCCAGGACAAGACCAAGGCCAAGTCGACGTATGCGTCGCTAGTCGACTGGGTTTCCAGGATTGCGGAAGATTGCGGCTGGAAGGTCGAGACCGAGATGCTGCGGATTCCCAGCACCAGGAACACTTGTCTGCTGGGGAGGTCCCGCACGCGAGAGGTGCCAGAGGCGGATATCGTCGCCCTCATCGCAAAGTACGGCGGCACGGGGGGATACTACGAAAACGTGGCCAAGCTGATCAAGTCTGGCCCGAGAGGTCACTGATGAGTTGATGGCATATGTTGATTTTTCTTTTTTCTTCTTTTTTCTTTTCCTGGAGTTGGATTTACTACGATCCAAGGGCTCCCTGCTGTTAAAACTGCCCATAAAGTCCATAAAGTTTTTGAAATACAGGCGCTCCGTATGAGAGTGCAGAGCGAGAAGACGGATTGAACAGGATCGCTTGAGTGATAATGGCTTCCCGGGGGTTCTTTGTTTTTTACCCTCTAATCCAAATCAGGCACCGGCAAGTGGTCGATGAGCTTCGATTTCAGTCCTAACCTCTCCATGGCTTCCATGGCGTTCTTGTCTCGCAGCTGCTCAGTCTCCTCTGTGCTCGCCAGGACAAAGCTGTGCCTGAGCAGTAAGGCTCCCACGGGCACGCCGTACTTGGCCGCCGTCTCCTCATCAACCTTGCCCAAATCGATGATGAGACTCGATTTTACGCCGAAGACGACGTCGGATGTCTCATACTTGTCGCCGCGGATAAAGAGCGTCCTATTATGACACGGCACGATATCAGTTCAGCTCTAGGTCAAAGTCCAGCCACTCACGTCTTGCTGCTATTCTTATGCGTTATGCTTAGATGGTGGGCAGGGCAGGGCAGGGGGAGGGGAGCCGGGGACAAGGGTAGGCTTGAGATGTGAACCCGGGGCGTGGATTCAACTTCATGTACAGGTACAAACAAATGTATCCGAAGGGGGGAGTACGAGTAATACGTACGTGATGAGAGGATCCAGTCCTTGCTTCTCAAACATGAAATGCATGTGGGCTGGCCTCCAACAGTGGCGGTTGAGCAGCCCCAGCAGCTTGCCAACCGGGCCATCATCCGGGATGGGGTAACTGACGGGCTTGATGGCCTTGAACCAGAAGCCGCCGTCCACGTCGCTCGTCATGACGCAGCGCTCGCTCGGCGAGTCTCGAGTTGCATATTGCACGTCGTAGTGGCCTGAGGAGTCCGTCTCCCAAATGTCCACCTTGACGCCCGAGATTGGCCGGCCAGACGAGTCGGAGACGGTGCATAATGCGAGCATGGGCTCACCCGCAGCGTCAGTGCTCATGGACGAGCCTATGGGGAGGTGCGGCGCATCACCGGTGTGGAAGGGTCCGAGGACGGAGCCTTCCGTGCAATTTGGTGGCTTGGGATGGTCGATGGAGTCGACCAGCATCGAGAGGCCAAGGATATCGGAGAGGAGGATGAATTCCTGCCCCGGAGATGTCAGTCCGGCAAGCCACAACTTGGAGAAAAGAAGGAAAAAAAAAAAAAGAAAGACACGCTTATGAGACCCAATTACATGACACTCAAGGCAGCGTGATAAGACTACTACTCTCATGGACCTGGTACATGGTATTTGGGGGCCAAGAGCGGCCAAGAGCCAAGGGGGGGCAGAAGGATGCAAGAAGAAGGCTCCCCGAAAGCAGGGAGAGGAGTTTAGAATTGGAAAAAAAAAAGGAAAAAGAAGCGAAACAAGGCCAGGCTATGGAGGCGCGGCAACCAGAATAGATCCCGGCTGGCCGCGGCCCTAGCCGGCAGAGACGAAGGATGCACTTGTTTTAATTATATCAAATGAAAGAAGATGAAATCAGCAAATGAAACAAAGAGAGACAACACACCTGGCGGACATCGGTACACATCTGGCCAGTCTTGGTGAGGAACTCGATGGTGGCCATCCACTCGTGCGTGCTGAGGCGTGTTTCCCGTGCAAAGTCGTGGACATGGGTCACCAGCCGCTCCATGAGGTAGTTGAGCCGTGCATTGCTGCTCTGCGAATTGATTCGCACCACGTTCTCGGTGATGTTATCGATGGTGAGGTCGAGGAGAAGAGGGGTGTTGTTAGTTGTGGACGCCATGGTCGAGTTGTTGGGTGTAATTTGATTGAGAGGGGGGGACGATTGTAAGTTGAAACCGGGGAGAATGCAGCAGTTACGAGGAGTGTGGTATGGCCGTCTTGTTGTCTCTCTCGTGCATGTGCCGACAACGAGTACAGTGATGGTGCCCGAGGCGATGATGCCGCTCCAATCCGGCGTCCCTCAGCGCTGTTTAAATAACTCTCCGAGGTTGATTACTCGCGTGTTTCCCATTCCCCAGACGTCCGAGTCCCGTACGTAGTTGCCGGCTTCGTCAACAGAGTTCTCAATGAGACTCTCCCACTCGTAAGCATTAGCCCAGAATTAAATAATACTCACCACCGGCCAGAGGCAAAATGGCCAGAGACGCCAAAAGCCAAAAGCCAAAAGCCGGGTGGTTTGTCATTTCGGCGTCAGCAGCCCAACCCCCACTAATACAACCTCGCCTTCTCCTCACTGCCGTCCTCTGATCTCATGGCCGACACTCCAGGCTCAGCATCGCCCCATCCGGGGTATCAGTCGGCTAGCAAGGAGATCGGGGTCCGGCAAAAGGAGGAAGGGGAATAAAAAAAAAAAGAAAGATCTCTCATCAGGGGTGTGTGGACCGAGGAGGATTGCCGCTACGGCTGATGGGGTCTGAATTCGTGCAGCTCGCATATGCCATGGTTTGCTGCGCGGCGCTGCACTTCCCAAGCAGCAATCACATTATTTTCCTTCTTTCTTTTTCTTTTCTCCTCTCGCATGTCTCGCCTTTTGATTCGCCTTTGCCCATGCATCCCTACCTGTCTCGCGACTTCGGGGCCACATCAGCTGGAGAAATGGCGTCGAGACGGGGGAAGGGGATCTGGATCAAGCTCGTGAGTCGAATCGCCATCTCTATCAAAAAAAGGGCCTTGATGACGGCCTCACTTTGCCATGGCCAGTACCTGCTGTAGCCCAGCATTAGTATGACCAGATGCCCGTAAACGGAATCCCTTCTTCCCACCGAGTGGGCTCTTGACGGTAGCTCCCGGCAGATCTCCTGCTCCCAACTTTTCCGCTACCGCTTCATGCCATGGGCCCCCCCTGTCGGTGTGGCTGCAAAGCTCACGAGCGTGATGGAAAACTTCCTGGCTCCAACTCACATCGAGCCCACCCAAAAGTGAGGCGGACAGGTTCGCAAATCGGCGAATGAGACGCGTGCTTTCTCTCAGTTGCGGTGGGGAATCTGTGTTCACTCCCATGCGGCTTTGCAGTCACCGAGATGGGACCATGCATCAAGAGAGCCTATCCTTGGAAAAGAGGCGTTTTGAGGCTTGAAATCTCTCTTCTGATGGGCTCCAAAAGGAGATGAGAGACACAAACCAAGAGAGAAAGGAAATAAACAAGGAAAATCATGTGAGCGGCCGGCGGTATAGAGGCCATGATGCGTAAAGCGGTTCGATGTGAGAAGATGGACAGGTGAACAGACAGATTGGCACTCCCCAGCACCGTCGCCCCTGTCTCTGAATCCGGGCTCTCTCTCTCTGTCTCTCTCTATCGTCTCTCTGTGTATGCATCCCACAATCTCTTTCGAGACACACACGTATAAAAAGTCGGTTCGCTCGTACAACAATACCGATCACAAGCCTTCACCTTCAACAGAACAGATCCTCGTTTCCTCTGGTCACTTTGTTACCAGTAGCAGCTTACACTCCTCTTCTCAATTGCACTTTTGAATTATACCCCTTGTTCAATCAAACGATGCGGGTAAAGATAAGCAGCCTGCTTGTCGATTCTCCTGAAGACGCTTTGCCTCCCGATCGTCCTAAAGTCATCAAGTCTCCCGATCGTCCTCTAGAATTCTATGCGCCTCAAGCTACCGGCAATGGCAAACTCAGCAAGCTCCTCGCCGAATTCGAGCACACATGTCGTGTCTGCAACAACTTCAAGTTCTGTGAAGACTTCGAACGAGTGCACGCGTTAGAGGCCCGTCGTACCGCGCGAACTCGAATTCGCGGTGACCCTGAATTCTACATCATCGAGATTTTCACAAACCACCTCCTCCGTGATGGCAAGGATGCCGATGATTATGGCAACCTGGGTGGCAAGAAAATCGATGATGCCGACAGACTCCTTGACTGCCCATACTGCCGATTGCTATTCGATACTCTCAATCATTTCTTCAAAGATAGTACTGCAAACTGGAGAGAGGATGCTCGGGAGGACCCGACCCTCATTGTCCAAGTAAAGGTTCGACCTGGTCAGCCCCTGATTCTGAATTGCGCCACGGCCTTTATTGTTCACCACGACTTCACTCTTGTTCGTGCCGATCTCGAAGTCTCCATCATGGATCGGGGTTCATTGACCGATTCAGACTTTCCCAGCGCGGAGCCGACAGCCTCGGAAGATGATGACTCGTACAAACACCGTGCTAGTGAAGGCTTTTTTCGATATTGGTTCCGAGGTTGCTCGCGTTACAAGGACGCCACGAATCAATGCTACAACACCCCCAACCGATTGCTGTACATCGACTGCGACAACGATGAAGTCGTTCTGTGGGAGTGTTTGTCCAACCCTCCAGGGTTCCCAGACGTTCCGGACCCTATAGAGTACGCGACGTTGAGCCATACTTGGCTCAACACTGACCCGGGGGTTCCTAGGCTCCTCATGTCCAACATGGACGATTGGAAAGAGGGTCGGACGATTTCCGGCTTGCCAGCAGCCATTAGAGACGCTGCCAGGATTGCCCACCTCAACGACATTCACTTCCTCTTCATCGACTCCATGTGCATCATCCAGGATAGCCATGAGGATCTAAGGGTGCAAAATCCCATGGTGGGCAGCTATTTTCGGGATTCCATCCTGACCATTGTCGCGGCATCCGCTGTCACGCCGAATGACGCGTTTCTCCATCCTCCAAAGAAGGACTGGGTCACCAAGCGGCTTCCATTTGTAGCCCCAAGCGGCGCCCAAATTACCCTGACCCTGCGCAGGAAGTTCTCCCGCCCGGAGACCCCCTTCGATGCCCTCGACAAGGCGTCGCATCTTGTCAGCGTTGCTCCCGGGTCGTTTCGACGAACCGGCCCGCTCTATGGGCGACACTGGTGCCTTACTGAAGGCCTCCTAGGCACTCGTGTAATTCATTTCACGTCGGGAGGCATCATGTGCCAGTGCAGACGCCATGACTGTACTCGCGAAGGAGTGAGGAAGTATGACAGGGGTGATTGGTCTCGAGGGATGCCAGAGCGATACGGGGCACGCGATGCGTCGCAACTGTGGCTTCATGCTGTTGAGTTCCACACCTCGTGCAAGAAGCTTCGCGGAGAAGATAGGCTCGCCAAGTTATCTACCCTGGCCTCCATGTCAGACATGGGCATTCAAGACCGGTATGTCGCAGGCCTTTGGTGGAAGACCATGACCACGGGTCTGTTATGGGAAGTGAGCTTGCGCCGATCACAAACTAACACGAACGTGACCAAGATAACCCTGCCATTCACCAAGCAAAGGGCACCGTCCTTCTCCTGGGCTTCTGTTGACGCTCCGGTTGTATGGCGAGACAATTCCTGGACTTCCAGGGCTGAGGCAAGAGTGGTTGGATGTGGCAGCATCCCAACGGACCCCGATGACCCCTGTGGCAGCGTTCATGGGGCTTGGATTCGTGTGGAAGGTTTCATGTTCAGATGTGAGGTCAGCCAGACGCTCGAGGGTGCTGGCGGGGATCGCTTCCAGTTTGCCTACTTTCGTGGCAAGGAGGATAACAAGATCAAGGCATACCCCTTTGTTGGAGATGGTGCACTTGTCACGGTCAAGGCCAAGGGTGCCTTGGACCGGCTGCGCAAAAGACATGTTTCCAAGATTTCACAGCGCTTACGCAGAAAGGGGTTTTTGAAAGAAAGAGAAATCAATCCTCTCCATACACGTGCATTCTTGACGCGCAATCATAATGAGTTTAAGCCGAATCTGCTGGGACGCAAAACGACCAGGGCAGTGGCGTTTATACTCTGCATTAGGCAAAGGGGAGATCATGACGTGGGCTGTGAAGGAATCGTGTTCGATAGGTGGGATGGGTTGGTGTTGACCCGGTCGATGCGGTATCCTGGAGCCTTTGAGCGGATCGGCTGCATCAGAGATGTGCCCAGTACGTTGCTTGATTTGAAGGATCGGTTTTATGGCGCCACAATAGTGTAGTACTGTCTAGGTGCAATAGACAGATCTCTCGGTTTTCCTAAGAGTTTGTTAGTGTCTTGGTTGACTAGCCGTGAACGAGGAGTTCATGTGAAGTCGGATTTCTTTAGTGTGCCTTGTCATTTTTTTCTCTTCATTGGGTGTTGATTGGTCTGAGAGGGTTGTGACAGAGGGAAAAGAGAAGAGGGAAAAGAAAGAGAAGAGCCAGACAGAGACGGGGACATCTGGGAACATGGAAGAGGTGCTGGGAGAATTGAATACGAAGAGTGGGAGAAGGCGAATGAGAGTGGAATATGTTTTCATCTCTTCATTCTGTTTTGTCTTTCTCTCTCTCTTCATCTTTGGAAGCGCAGCAGGAGGTTGGAGGAAGAAGCAGAGAGAAAATACCCAGCTGCCCCTTGTTCCTCCGGAATGATGGGCAGTTCGTTTGTTTCCCTCTGCTTTCCGCCTTTGCTCTCCTCTTGCGGTTTCAACTTTTTTTTCTTTTCATCCTCCATCTCTGAGAGAGAACGTGAGATGAGAGAGGTGAGAGGGCGGGGGAAAACGTGGACCGGCTGTTGTCGCTGTGAGCAGTGGCCGGCTCATCTTTTTCCCTGGCTTGCATCCCTCTTATCTTACATTTTCTCTTACCAAATTCCCTTTGCCGCCGTGCTGGGCCATGGGTTCTCCTTTTCTCTTTTTTCATCCCTTGTCATTAATGTTTAATACCCTCTTTTGGTTTAGATAGGTAGATAGATCTGTCGAATTCGAGCGTCATCCCCGGACATTCGTTGCCTATGTAAGCTGTAGGTGATGTGAGGAGTGGGCGTGGAGAGTGCAATGTCTAAGCGGTGGATGAGGATCTAGAGAAGAAATTGGAACGGTCAGTACATTGACTGGAGATTCATTTCAGGCATCATTAATACTCACTCGCTGGGTAGGCGAAGAAGCTGATGTATCAACCGAGAAGATGAGAGGAGAGCAAAAGAGAGGGGAAAAAAAAAGAAGAGAAGAGGAGAAGAGATGGAGATTGTTGGGAGTGAAGAATGTGAGAGGCTCCTTCCGATCAAGATGTTGCACGGCATTCTGCAAGACAACATGACGTCGTGTTCTCCCAATCGAGAAGGCACTGGCTATCGGCTCATGGGAAGGAACGCTTATGGTAAGTACCTAAGTACTAGGTAGTAACCACAAACTTGCAGAGGATTAGATCAGTTCTTTTTCAAATTTATAGTGTATTTGCAGTGAGATATATAATGCTTCTGAGCACATCACAAAGCATACGCCGTCATGATACGCTACAAGTCATGAAGCCGAAAACGCTTCTCCTCTTTGATCTCATGTACATTTCTTCGTCATTTTATATACACCCATGCCCTTTTCTTTTATCTGGCAGTTATATACTCTCTCCAAGTATCAACGCCATTCTCATCTTCAGTTTTCCGAATCTACGAGTTGGACGTTGGAAGCACTCCAGTCAGGCCACCGCCCAGATACAGCGATCCAATGTCCGTCAGCAGTCCCGCATTGTTCAAAAACGTCGCATTGGGCCCGACATTGCTAACGTTGGACCGGAAGGCGCCGAAGTAGCTGTACCGCTCCAGGTTGCTCAGGCCGTCCATGTAGCTGGCGCTGGTGTTGAAGAACTGCTGCGTCGCGGCCAGGGGCTGGTTGGCGTAGGCGTATTCCGTCACCCAGAGCTTCTTGCCGGGGAATCTATATACAATTTGATCGAATTAGTCACATTTCCCTCCTATTACTGATGTTTTGGAGCATCCGGGAAAAAACCTACGCTGCGGTGTAGTCGCTAATGTGGGCCTTCAACCCATCAAAGTTGTCATACCAGTGCAACGAGACAAAATCATACGGGCAATCCCTGCCAATGAGCTGAGTACAGTTTCCAAAGAACTGATGAAGCCAATCTAGCCCTGATGGTGCCCCGGTTGTGGCAGGTGCGCCGATCTTGATGCCACGTTGTTGCAGGGGAATGAAGTTGGCGATCCAAGCAAGAGCAGCGTTGTGCGGCAACACATCGCTGCCACCCCACGAAGACGGAGCATCGGGCTCGTTGAAGCTCATGACGTGGGAAATGTTGGTACCGCTATTGATGAGATTGATAACGCTGTCTCGGAAAGCAAAGTCCTGGGAAGGGTTCGGTCCAACTCCCCACATCATGGGCACGAACTCGAACTTGGACTGTGGGATGGAGGCGTAGTCGGAGCTGGGCAGGTTGCCATAGTTGTAGTACCACGTCAGGTCGGAGCCCGTCTTCACCCAGATGGAGTTGTCCTGCAGGGTCGTCGAGTTAGGAATGAAGATGAGACCACGCTTTGCTGATGGAGCGGCGGCCGCGAGGAGAGGCGAGAGCAGCACGCCAGCGGTGGCGAGGAAGCGCATGGCCATTGTTGCGAGAGATTCAAAGATCCTAGCAGCAGCAGGATAAGGAATAAAGAGAGGCAGGGACTGAAAAGAACAAGAACAAGAGTGTAAGTGACGGTGTAAGTGAAACGGAAGAAGGCTCTGCTGACTCGAAAGTGAGAAACCTCGGATGATGCAGTCTCTCTGTATCCTCTGTATCCTGGACACTCTAACCGTCTCCATGTCGAGGTTTATATACTCGAAATGTCATCGAGCACTATTGAGATTGCTGACCATGATGAGCAAGAATAGCTCCAGTTGTCTTGGCTGAACCCAGTCCCAATCCCCTGTTCATCTTGCGTGGACTCCTTCCGGGTTCATGAGCAAGTGAGCATGCCATCGTGCCAGGGGCTCTCTGTGGCCATAGCAGAGGAGTTCGAAACAACCAAACAACCTCCAATGCCAACGCGAACTAACCAACAGCTTATCCGCAGACCCCCGTTGATGGAGCGCGGCACATCTCGCACTATCGGACCGAGTATTCGGGAATTGACTCCTCTCTCATCCTATAATATATTACGACTAGCACCCTTTCTCTCTCTTTTCGCCTCTACTTTTCTTTGCGTTTGAAGCATCGCGCCCGAGACTCCCCGAGAACGTTCGTACATGTCTCCTGCAGCATGACGACCGTTAACACATCTGCTTCTCACAATGAGGAGGGGGGAGGGGTTTTTAGGGCCGAAAGAAAAAGGAGAGGATGAAAAGACAAAATAGAAACCAACTGTGCATATGGATTCGGCCCTTAACCGCGCAATTAGACCCGATGGGCCCTCACCAGCGTGTTTTCAAGCTTCCTGCTCAAGGTTAGCATGGCTTCAATGACACGACCGGGGTGCGAACAACCCATGTGGGTGTGCTGGGTGTAATGGTCCGTTGGATCTCACTCACTCTGTGCCCACAGCGATGAATAAGAGGAATGAATGATATGATATGATATGATATTCGACGCATAACAAAAATGACAGCAAACGACCAACTTGCCTCCTATTCATAACATGACATTCCGTCCGATGCCAATCTAGGGGTCACCAACACGCAGCAGAGTCGAAAGAACGCGACACCGCCAAATGAATGCTACTCTGCTCTACTCTACCTTACTCTTTATTCCGTTATTTGATCCTGCTCGGTACGATCCACGGCGCAATAACGCACTACCGGCTGCATCCCCCGCATTCTCCGGCACATGTGCGCAAGTCGAGCCCGGGGTGCGTCAACAAAAAGGCACCGCGCTCCTCTTTTGTTAGGGTCCATTTCAATACGCACGCATGCATACGCTGGAGAGCTTCTCCTTCTTCTTCTTCTTCTTCTTCTTCTTCTTCCTTCTTTTGGGGAGATGCAAGACCAAGCTTATGAGCGGCCGGCCCGATGCCAAAGAAAGGAAAGAAAAAGAAATAGGCTAGGGCGGGTGGTATTGGAGTGCCGTGTTTGGACCGGGTAAGCAGGCAACCTTACTTGAAACATGGGTTTCTCTAAAAGGGTTCTGCTTTACGGAGGTTCCCTGCCACGCTCATCGCACCCTACTAGGCTGTATGACCGGGGCTTCTTCATCGTTTCTTTTCTTTTTTCTTCTTCTTCCTCCAACATGAGAAATACAGCCCACCAAGGAGAACAACGTAAAAAGAAGAAAAAGTGACAAAGGAAAAAGAGCTAGGAAAAGATGATGAAAAGAATTGCGTCTAGAATTTATTCATAAAAATAACCATTTTGTCAAAAGAAAAAAAAAGGCGTAATTAGCCAAAATGGGGGAGAAAGGAAAATGATGAATCAAAGAGTACAAGAATGAGCAAGATTGACAAATGGGAAGAATAAGAAAGCAAGAAAGAAAAGAAGAGGGAAAAAAGAGGGAAAAAAGAATAAAAAGAAGAAAGAAGAAAGAAGAAAGACCACCGAGAACCGCATGACTGGGATCATCATTTTCAAGTCTATCCAAGATTGCATGCTCTACATATCTGGAGCCCAAAAACAAAGACAAGACAGGACAAGGTACTAGGTAGTAAGTGGTAGTAGTGGTAGTAGTAGTAGTAGTCGTAACTATCGGCCTCTAACATGGCCGACTCGATCTCTCCTGCGAGATCCTATGTACATACATGAGAAAAAATAATCAAGAGCAAGCAGCAGCAGTGATGAAAATGCTTTCTAGAGGTGCTCGCTCTTTTCAAACAGGTTTACTCCCTTTCAAGCAGCCCAAGACAACGAGAAAAAAGGTCAGCCCTTCTTATATAAACGCCCTTTACGCGCATCGCATCGCGTCGCATCCCATCGCCGTAACAGAGTCAACCCGCCCACTCCTTTTCTGCCACGCATTGACGAGGATTGCTCTTCAAAGAATATCGACGGCAGCTGGCACACATATACACACTTGGCCAAGTCTGCTGCTGTGAACGCATCAGGTTGACCATCAATCTCCCTCGTGAGATTCGCGCGATCAATTATAAATAGACAAATCAAATTCAACAATAAAAGAAAAAATGTTGCGTCACTGTAGGTAAAGGAGACAGTCGGGATGGAGCTTATTTAGTCGTAACCAGCACCACGCTGCCAGGGGCTATGTAGACACGCCAGTTAGTTTAGACCCAAAAGCCATCAATCATCATGTCAAAGAGACTTACCTTGCGTTGTTTTGTGATCGGTAGCCGCCAGGGCTCGTGGCGCTGCCATACGAGGGAGTACGTCCGATCGGCGACGGTGATTGGCCGTGACCCAACGATGAGTGAGAATGTTGATCATTGGCCGGGAAGAGTGGCACGGATGGGTTGACTGGAGATACTGATCGAGCCGGCTGGTAAAAGGGCTGGCTCGTCATGGACTGGGGAGCATAAGTCATGGCTGTCGTGTCCGTGGGGTGGCGCACTTCGTTGGATGTGATGGACGCTTCCTCGTCATCGAGCTTATAGCCGGCCTTGTCGCCTCTGGCGGTCACTGCCAGGGCATCCAGTTCGGTGGCGGCGCCGCTGTTGAGCTGCGTCTGCGACTTCATAAAGGATGCTCGGTCATCTGCCATGAACTGATACCGGGCATCGGGATTCTTGCGGATGATGGAATAGACGGTCGAGGCGATGACCATGAGCAAAAGAACCAGCGAGAAGATGGCGTTGAGAACAAACAGGATGACGCCGACAACACCAATGGCCAACAGGGGCGCTCCGAAAACGTTGGTGAAGATGAGCAGGAAGATGGAGTTGAGGAAGTTGATGACGTAGATGGCGATGTTGAACGAGTTTGTCTTCTTGTCCATCCAGGGGCGCAGGACCGACGTGGTAATGAGCATGCCGACCTCGAGGATGATGAAGCCAATGGCCTGGGCGACGTTTGTCTTTTGCGCAAAGGCCACAAACATGGCCTTGATGAGGGTGTAGACTAAGATGGGTCCGATGAAATAGTACGCGGAAGCACGGAATTGCACATAGAGGAAACCCCATTTGTTGAGAGCCTGGGGATCGGAGAAGAGGATATAGGCTGGGTTTCCGTGCATGTTGATGGACCGGCGCGCGATGATAATCACCTTGCTAGCACCCCAGCAGAGGGCAATGAGTGGGCAGAAGAAATAAAAGACGGCGAGCACGACCTCGGCGGCGGAATCGACTTGCGTAAACTCCCAGAAGCACAGGATGGAAAGCTGGGGGAGACCAATGAGGGCAATACGGTACAAGATGCCCTTGAGAACGGTGCGCCAGCCATTACGGAACTCGAGGAACTTGTCCGCCTTCATGACGCCCTGCTTGGCAAGGAGTTCGCAGATGCCCTTGAACAGAGTGACGCTGAGCATGGTGAAGATGGCAAAGAGCCAGAAAAAGGTCAGGCCCGTGATGAAGAGGTTGGTCGTTTCGATCTTGGCCTGGAACGCCACACGCTGGATTCCGTACACAACGTAGCCTCCGGATGGGGACAGAATGTTACCACTTCGTTTCATGACGTTGACGGCGGCGTCGGGCACCATGGCAAGACCACGTCTGACGAGGCCCTTGCCCATTTCGATGCCGGCATCCAGACCACGCTTCTCGACGGCGACGGAAACAGAGCCCAGGGAGCTGAAGAGGGTAGCGGGCGTGCCGCCGGTGGCTCGCTGATACCAGGTGAAGATGCTTTGCATGAAGTTTACGTGAATGATGCCCATGGACCACTGGAAGTTCTGGGTCCAGGCTTGGGCGATGGGGGGCAGGCTAACGCCGGTCAAGCCGATCATGGCCTGGGCTTGGAAGTAGCCAAACAGGGACAGTGAGAGGGCAGCGACGTGGGCAGCCGTGTTGGAGTGGCCGAGTCCATTGAAGATGGCGGAAGAAACCAAAGCGATGCCGGCGATGATGGCGGTAGCCCACTTGACACCGGTCAAGTTGACCGTCTTGCCGTTGGAGATGGCAGCCTCGACACAAGCAATACTTTCTCCAGTGCTGGTAAGGTTAATGCGCACTCTCACGCTGGCGTCGAGATCGGGGACGGAATAGGCGATGGAAGGAATATTCTTGGCCGCGGAGGCGGGGACGTCGATGTTGAAGGGGATGTTGAACTTGGCAGCGGCCGTCATTGGGCACATGCCGCCGAGCTTGATGTCGCACGGGTCGACGGTGGTCTTGAGAAAGGTGTATCCATAGGCAGAGGCCTCGACGTCGAACTTGACGTAGCCTTGGACCGAGGACGTGGCCACCAGGTGGATCGTGGCTGAATTGTTGTTCGGGGTGTAGATGACGTTGAAGAAACTGGCCTGGAGACCCGAGTTGTCTTGACAGGTGTTGAGAGAGGTGGACACGAGCATGTTTTCGGCCAGGACAGGCGACAGCAAGGCTGCCATTGCGCCCAGGAGGAGCGAGCCGCTCCTTGAGAACCACATTGCGCCGGTTGACTTTGATGGCTATCGCTCGTGATTTGTTTGCACGGTTGTTGTTTGTTTTCTCTGGGTGAGAGCAGAGAGTTGACCTAGGGTGAAGTTGAATTTGTCGGAGGGGTGTGAAGAATAGATGCGCAATCAAAGAGCCGTTTTCGTCCCGCGGAACGTCTCGTAGGGTTTAGAAGGTCAACGGAGGAGGGTGAAAGGGGGGTGTTTGCGCCGACGAGGATTTGAAGACGATGGTCCGGCCAAAAGGAGTCTTTTTTTTCTGCAAACTGTATCGAGGGGAGTCGATGTCGCAACGCAGCGACTGACGAGGGGTTTGCCTTTCGATTGAGTTACTTTTGCGAATCAAGTCGTCGTTTGTCGAGGTTGTCGGAGCGGATGTTGTTGTTGTTGGGAGCGATTGGAAGCGCCGTGCCAGCGAAAAAAAGGTCACTTGGCGGCAAAGAAAGGAGAAACGAAGGGCGAAGGAAAAAGAAGAAATCCAAGATTGTTTTAAAGCGAGAGAAGGAAGCGAGCGAACATGTTTATCGTGAAGGTAAACGGATGGATGGATCTGTCGCCAAATACTCCATCCACAACACGATGGAAAAATCTGGGGAGAGAAGAGACAAGAACGAGAAAAAAGCGACAGACAGCGGCCGAGTTCCAGCAGGTGTGGGAAAAGAGTGAATGAATGGATGGAGACGGACGGAGAGCGGTACGAAGAGGGAAAACGAGCGAGCGAGAGCGTGTGGTTGCAGATTGTTGCGAGTACGCGTCCATGGGTGGTGGCTGAGTCCCCCGAAGGCGCCGTTTCAGGGCCGTATGAAAGCAGGATCCGCTCGCAGATCGTGCAAAGCAGCCCAGCCCAGCTTCGTATCGTGTACTGTAGGATACTGTACAGTACGGTATGGCAGCGGTTGATACGAGCGGCCGTGTTATTACTCGCTGCTCCGTGCCTCCGTGCTCCGTACTAGCAGATTAAAATAAAATACGGGGCCCTGGGCGTCTCCTGAAAAGAGTAGCGAATTGCACGCTCATTCGACGAGGCGAAACGAGAACTGGGGGGGGACCCCTGGCCGGGCCATTTTTCTCTTCTCTGCTGCTTGTTCTTGATGTCAGCAAGCGTTGTTGACTAGCAGTTTGCCGGCTCAGGGGTCCATACCTGTACTCCATACTGTGCGTGTGCTGTGCCGCAGTTGTCTCGCATTTAAAATCGCGGATCGTCCACTCAATCTTGGCCCTCTTGGCTGTTTTTTTTGTTTGTTTTGCGGGAGGGATTTTGAGTGGTTTGTGGTTGGTGAGAACGAGCGCTTGGTTGGTTGAAGGTAGAGGATGAGAAGAAGAAGCAGATGAGAAGAGAGGAGCTAGGAGAAGAGAAGAGAAGAGAAGGATGACAAAGATGATGAAAGATTCATTCCCTTGGGCTCTTTCCAGTTGCCCACACACACAGAGAGAGGCAAGTCGCAGACAAAATAACGAGGCAATTTGCCAATGCGCCTGCCCTCTTTGCTTTGCTTGCATTGTGCAGCCATTTTGCTTGCCCTGGCTAGGCGGTACGTACCGATATCTTACGGGCTCTGGTCTGGGCCAATCACAGCCTCGCAGTCTGCTATTGGACCCCACCTGCACCCATTCATGCATCGCCTCAACGGGTTCCCATTAGTGATTACCTTAGTAGGTACTACCCAGGTAGTGATTAGTGCCGTGACATGCCAAAATGCTGCATCGCCTCTTTAAATACGGGAGCGAATATGTATTTCGTATCTGCACGTGTCTGCAGCTGCACATGCGCCGCATCGTATTGAAATAGTTGTCGTTAGTACTTACGGAGTACGAGTATGTACATGGAATATTCAACACAAATGTCACGATGGAACTGTAAGCGGCATTTGATGCTCCGTGAAAGCATTTCTGATGCGATATTCTCATTACAACCTACATGCAGTAATTCCCGCGTGCCTTAGTAGTATTTTCGGGGTCAATTTAGATGGATAAATGTCTTTCATTTCTTTCATTTCCTCTCTTCACCTGCTCTTTTCCCCTTCAGCCACTTTCCCCAGATCTTCATCTTTATTTAGATTCTGGCGCAGGTAAAGTTCAACAGCCGCAAGCCCCAAAGCCAGTGGCGCGCAGATCAAAAATAGAGCCAGATGGTATCTGTCTGACAGGCGGAGGAAGCTGTTCCTTGACTGGAAATTGGATTGACATTTCATTTCAGCATTTGATCTGTAGATACATGCAACGTATCAGGGTAGGCAGCTCAGGGATTGGGCAAGTATACGAACACTGTAATAAGCGTAGCTGGTGAAAGGCTCAAGCTGTGCCCTCGCACGATGGAAGTGCTCTGAGACATTTGCCATGAGGACGTCGTGAACATTTGGAAGAGTCAGAGAGAATATCATATTCCCCGAGGCCATTGTAGAGGAAGTCGGGGGCGGAAATGTGCCCGGAATTACAGATAAAAAGTGTGCTTGATGTGGTGAGCGTAAGTGGTGGTGGATGTTTGGGATGGCCCAAGTGAATTCTGACTGCCCGAGTGAAAACTCATGGGCAATATTTTTGTCCTTCTCGTCCAAAGGGTATCGGTGCGATTTCACAATGCGATTTCTCAATCACCGCTCAGACGAGGTTCCAAGGACAGCATTCGCAACTTATTCTAATCTCCAGTCTTCAATACATCGCCAAGAGAGTCCATCCTCCCCAATATCAACCATACATACGTCTCTCGAGATGCCTAGAGGGCCATCTATCCAACGCCCGGGGCGATATTACTTGGTAGGTTAGGTAGCAGTAAGAACACATGCGTGTTTACATAGAAAGCGGCATGTCTGCCCAATCCGTGGTTAGCCGGACATACTGCATGGTAAGCACACACGAGTTGGAGTTATTTGATTGACGGCTAATTCCACTTCCCGAGCGTGACAAAAGATGTCTCTATTTACTTGAGCAATTGGTGATCCATTTCAAACTGGGAACTGTCAATTCTTGGGATGCTACTGTGACAGGTAGCAATGCGACATGCCAAGTGACAATGAGTACCGTCATCTGGTGGCTCTAGTTGGAGTGCAAGATATATTACATACTACATGCAACCACTCCGTAGACACGGAGCACATCCCTTGTTATTAATTTGTCTAGATCTACCTATTCGTTACTCAATCTAAATACTACAATACACAAATATTGATCCATACTCTGCATCATGATGTAACCCCAGCCATCGCACACGACCGCAAAATTTCTTTGTCTCGGACTCATCACGGCAAGTTAGAGCCCGAGTCCGTGGGTGAGTGACACGGACATTCGCGAGATTCAGACCGTCTCAGGTCCTGCACTTTGACACGCAAGGAAAGGCAAGGCCAGAGCCCGAAACTTTTCGGATTCTCAGCAATGCTAGGAAGAAAAGGAAGATGATATCAAAACCCACCTGAATATTGTCTGCCTTGGACTGAGACACGCGCCCAAGGCGTTCAAACATGAGAAACACGATGCTTCGCCGCCGAGCCAGCCTGGAGTTTCCGCTGCTTACCGCCGATCACGCGAGACATATGCAAACGACAATTTTCGGGCTTTGCTACAATGACGACCGATTTCGCCCAATATTTGACGGGAACTGTACCCTTTGTCGGGCAGCGTGCCGCCGGCGTGATGAGACATGGGGGGCCGACATTTTTCGGTGTTCCGGTCATGGCCAATGGCGTCGCTTGTTATATGGCCCTCGGAGGAAGTGTTCTCCCATTGAGTGAGACATGCTCATAGAGTTGATCCCCTCTCATCACATCATTTCCCACCGCTCACCGCTGGCTTCACGAGACATATGGGGCCGATATTCTTCGGATTTCTTGTCATGGCGAATGGCGTTGCTTCATATGACGGCTCCCAACTGAGACACGCATCTTTCAGACTCAAGGAAGCTGAGAGAAAATTTTTCAGCAAGGAAATGTGGTTGCTTACCGCCGATCTCATGAGACATGTGCGGCTGAAGTTCTTCGGGATCGTCCTATCGGCCAGTAAAATCGCTTCGTATTCGAACAAGAGTAGGCTTTTGGGCTGTCCGAAAGATTTCGGGGTGGAGAAGGCCTGTCTCACGCTCATTTTCTTTTGGTATCACCAGTTAAATAGTAGCGGGAGGCTATTGCTTCTTGTACGGAGAGTGACGGCATCTGTCTCACCGACCGATCACCGGGCAAGATTTCACAGCTTCTTCTCCACCCCGAAAAAAAAGATCGGCCCCGTGTCTCACTCCACGAAATCACAATGAGAGAAATGAGATGCGCCTCCAACCCGAAATATTTCGGACTGCGAATCATTCTACTGTTGCTCGCGAGGGGAAGAGATGAACCTCCCCACCCCGAAGACTTTCCGCCTCGCATCTCACTCTGTGATATCAGAGATCAGAGACATGGCTCCACCCCCAAAGAATTCGGACTGCGAAGATATTAGTCTAGATCTCTTGATCGCAAGACATCATCACCCCACCCCCGAAAGCTATGGACTGCCTACTCCGTGGAATATCATGAGACACCGAGACAAAGCCTCTCCACCCCGAAGCATTTCGGACTCCTAAAGATGGCCTTCTTGCTCAGCAAAGGCGATATGAGACATCAAGGCAATGCCGCTCTATTCCGTGCCCCGAAAAGACTTCGGACTGCGAAGGTGAATCACAAGACATTGCTTCCCCACCCCGAATATCTCGGACCTCGAAAGATGCACAGAAGGCGGTAATGAGACATAGACTAATACTGAACCTCTGTCCCGACGTGGTGCGAACTGCCTCGAAAGTAGACAGATGATCTCGTTCACAAGACAATGGCTCTCCACCCCGAAATCTTTCGGACAGCCCAAAAGCGCTGTGATACCGTAGTACTCGTAGAGGTGGGCATGTATGAGACATTCATCGATACTCCGTGACTTGACCCCGAGATGTTTTGAGCTCCCAAGTTATCCGCTCGGCACGCCGGCCCTGATTATCCCTGTTCGGTCTGCCGCCGGCCATGAGACAAAGAAAGATCCGCCCCGAATATGTTCGGACAGCGAGTTGAGGGGAAAGAAAGTATCGGCATCAAGAAAGAGGAAGAAAAAAAAAGGGTCTCGGCATTTTCGCTTTCCGTCCACTATGAATTGTACAACATTCATCTAGATCGTGGGGGAATACATTGGCTGCGGGGAATCGTTTGAAGACGTAAACAGTCGCTGTTTTATGAGCGTTCCATAAATGCATCTCCGCGTTCCCCGCTCCCCGCGTAAGAGCCTGTGCTAGGAGGATAGGACATCCATATTAATTTCAATATATAATAGATGAACGAAAGATGCTATCAAATTCAAATTACCTCGACAGATGCGATGAGTTGAATCGTTTGATAGCGTGGTGGAGGAGAGCGGTGTGCTATTTGCCCAATGTAGAGTACATACCTGTGCCTTGACACTCGAGATACTACTGAGGTACACTTGAATGAATGTTTGAATGCCAACATCAGCTCTTCGATGCACGTCTCATTTCAACACGCTCAACCTCATTATCTACCAATTCATTTTCGAGAATACTCATATGATGATAATATCTCTAATCAAGCCTCGCCATTGTAGACCGGGCAGTCACTCAACTCCATCCCATCCCATCCTCCTCACAATGTCATCTTTTCCATGTACCCTAGAATCTATTGATGCAATTTCTCATGCAAAATGCACGCCCAGCATTTTCGGTAAACATCGTATGAGAGCCCAACCACGCCCAAGCGCAAGGCAGCCTATCAAGACACTCATTTCCTCCTTATCACCTTGAAGCCGCAGTAAACTCCGGTCTGGCCCCCTTCCAAATGCACCGCCTGCACGCCTCGATATTGTATAGCCCCCAAATATGTATGATTCATCACCATCACCATCACCATCACCGCTCGTGATATTGTTTCAGGCCTGGACCGCTAGACAGGCAGCAGCCTCAAGCATCATCATAGACATCTCCCCTCGTGACAATACTTTCTTTCTTTCTTCTTTCTTTGCTTTTTTTTTTCTTCCCGAGCCTCATGTCATCCGGATAGATTGGTAAGCCGAGACAGCGCAGAGGTAGCTCAGGTCTCATGCCGCCTCAATCAATGCAGCCTCTCCCTTACATATAATCCCCCACCTAGTATGCCTCTCTGGGCCGCGTTCTTTCTTTCTTTTTCTTTCAGCTTCGCCTCTCAACGCGTCCCCTTAATATCTGGACGAGCTCTGATACGCTCGCCATCTGCCGCGTGAGGCTGGGATCCTGGCCGCGATGCCGGGACTCTGGCCAATAGATCCGAGACCACGTCTCAGGTCTCCTATCTCGTACATAATTAGATCGTTTTTTTTTGGGTCGAGGGTCCCCGGGATGAGACTATCGCGGCGATCGAGCCTCCAGACTTACGATAGATTCTTGCCGTTCTCACGTACGGCAATCCTCGATCGGCGTCAGCCGCCGGGTCTCGGTCGATCGGCTGGCAAGGTTCGCGGGGCTCATCCAAGCATTGTCGTGGCAACCCCTGGCCGGAGCTGAAGCCATCATGCAAGTGAGCCTGCAAGTGACCCTGTAGCCTATAATGTACCTGTCAGGAAGTGTGTGCCTGTAGTAAGCCAACCCGTAACTCAGCTAGTAAGAGAGAGCGTGCTTAGACGGATGGACGTTCCATCTTGAATCTTAGAGTGAAAACCATCTATATAAACCCATCTTCCCTCCATCCTTATACCAACCTTTCTCTTCCTCTCATCACCACCGTTCGAAGCACTTCATCACATTCCTTCAAGTTCCCCCCCCTCCCCTCCCCCTTAGGGGCACCCTCATCCTCACTTTGGGCGTTGTCAAACACTTCTTCCTCCCATCGGTCCGCCAGCAATGTCGTCTCCGTCTCGAGGGAGCAAGACGCTCGGAGAGTGCCAGAGATCCAGTCACTCGTTATATATCTCCAGTTCTCTCTGGCCGAGGCATTGCAGGGTGTCCTCATGTACATATCCCTCTCGGCCCCTTGAACATCGATATTGGTCAAGAATATAGTCGAGTCAGTACTCCAAGCCCCAATATCCAAAAGATTTGGCTAACACTCCTCTGCAAAATAGTTCCACTCCCCTATAGATACATGCCCAAGAAAATCCTTCAAAAACACCAAAAAATAAAGCTCCAAGAAATGGGTATGTTGGAAAAAGAAAACAAGAAAAAAAAGATTCCACAGAAACAAAAAGGTAAAAAAAAAGCATTTGCCAAGCCGAAAAACCACCAAAAGAATACTGGAAGGCATGCTCTGCTCAACAATGTGGACCTACCGGTCCAGTCATTGTGGCAATTTCAGCAGGGCATGCACGGAGGAACAAAGTTGCAAATATCCGTTTGGACTTTGTCCGACGCATAGCCCCTTTCGGGAGAATCCACGCTCTCTCAACCTTCATCTCGTGCTCCTGGGAGGGGCCAGAGCATATACCGAGACCTTTGTCCCAAGGGTTGTTGGAGAACTGCCTATTTCTCCCCTGTTTTTGACGAGGTCTCGACATGCCCGACTTGCAACTTGGGTATTTCTTTTTTCTTCATGGGTATTATAACGCCGTTGTTTCAGAACACTGCTGCCCGCACTTGCGTGCGCAACTCTGTTAAGTCGGGCGTTATAATGATGGACTAGTTCACCATGTCAATAAACTGAACCAGTCCATCGAAACCCGCCGTGACTGGATGAAGGAATCCAGCACGATAGAATGGAGGAGAGACATTGGGAACGGGAAATGGGAAATAGATGGACTGTGGGGATTGGAGGAATGGGAACTGGGAAACACTGTGGAGGACTCAAGGCAGGGCTGAGAGGGGGAAACGGGCGGAGGAATTGGGCTTGGGACTTGTTATAGAGCGGAGGATCATGGTCGGGACGTGTGGGGGAAATGGTGGAGGAGTTTCAACGGGAAAAAAACCCTTCTCACCTCGTGTGAGGAGAATCTTGGGGCCGCATACCATCAGATGAACCTGTCAAAGGGTTTGGGCAAGATCATGGTATGCGGCCCCTGCCCAAAAAAAATGGTCCTCGGGGCCCTCCTGCGGGGTGGAGGAATTACCATGGCACAAAGGATAGAGACGGATTGGGTTGGATATTGGGCCGGGCCAGGATGGACTGGAAGGAATTGGGTTTGGGTTAGGAACGGGATTCGGGACTGGGTTGGAATAGGGCTGGGGCGATGGGTTGGGCTGGAATTGGGAGGAAGAAAGAGGTGGAATTTGGGGATAATCATTGGGACGGATAGAGGTGGAATGGGATTTGTATATAGGGACGGAACTGGGATGGGTTTTGGGATGGGTTTTGGGATGGATGGAAGGGTTTTCAGAATCGCAGCCATGGTACAGGAGGGCCCCTTGAGAGACTGAAATGGAAATTTCCATTTCAACAATTTTCCCGTATGTTTTGTGACGTGTGACGCGAGCAAGCAGTAATCTTCCATGAATCTTCTTCCATAATGAAGAGATTGCAGCACAAGGCGGCAATACTTTTGGATAATCCTCGACATCGTTGACTGTATGACCAATTGGCGGGCTGTTGCTTGCTGGTAGAGAGTCTGAATCAGCAAACGGCGAAGAAGATGATGGATAAAGGGTTGAACTCATGTAGCTTGGAAGCCGGTATAAAAGAAACGGACTGTCCTTTCGTCGTCGCTGTCACTGCTCGAATTTCACTGCTCGAAACGCCTTCCAACACGGCGGATGTGGTGATGATACACGCTCATTTCCGACTGAATAGGCCAAAGAGCACGGCGGACTCTAGAAAAGCAAAAGCCGATGGATATGAGGAGGAGAAAATGAAGGAAGGAAAAAAAGTCAATTGCTCGCGACGTCACGATGGTTCAAGGATCTGCAACACAAGGAAGGGGCAGCTCCTTATCGGTGATATCATGTGTCTCAGGAGAGGGAACACAAAATCGTCAATTTATCACTACCATAATTATCAACTATTATATTGCACGCTACTACACGCATGAAGACAGCAATTTACAAGTTGAACATTGAAGGAATCATCGCAAGTGGTTTCACGGACAGTCCCAGGTCTTTATTCTACATGGAGACATATGTGGAAGTGCATCATCGCCAATTGTCTCTTGCAATCCTCATCTCCTACCAAAACTTCGGTTATACTGCTTTCTAATGCGGCATCACCGAAAATTGGATATCTGTGTAACCCAAGATGATGGAAATTCCAGTGCTGAAAAAGAAAAGACCATCATCACGCGCAAAAGGTCCCTTGCAATCAAAGATTCATCACCATCTTGAGTAACCACCTCCTCCATGCTCGCCCTCAAAGAGAAGCCTGGCTGCAAATCGCCCATCGGAGTCTCTACTCTCCACTAGACTTCAACAAGCCATCCGCTCGGCAGATGCATCTCATCAAAAGCTTCACGACTCATGAGGCACGCTACTCTTCGAGCTACCCGCATCACCAATCTGTCACTCTAAACCTTGGCGCCGACATCTGCAACGAGAATCTCATGCAAATCACCAAAAAAATGCCACGTGCTCAGCCTCTGCACGAGCCTCCCTCCAAGAACAAACAAAGATACTACCATCATCAAACTCCAGTTGCAGCAGCCCAAAGGACACACGCAGAGACAGAGTTGAAGCTTTTCTGTAGCCTCAACGCCACACCCCAAACCAGCGCCCTCTCCGCATGAGCCGCGTCCAACAAAAGCTCAAAGTTGCGTTTGCACACCCCCCTCTTCAAGAAAACGGCAGGCTCAAAAAAGAGCTGAAGAGCGACTCATGAAGCCAAAGGAAACTCTGGTGCCATCAACTAGCAGCTTGTGTCCTTGCCATGTGGTTTGGGGCGCCAACGCCCCCCCTCCAAAGCTTTCCTCATCTTCAGCATCTTCACATTCTCCAAGCGCTGGTCAAGGCGACCAGCCCAGCTTCATCTTCTCCGCATGCCAAGCCAGCCGCTGAAAACTCACTAAAAACTTCTCCAACTTTGATGTTCAGTTGGGGTGGGCGTGTCTCCATCTCTCGAGGGCTAGGATATCGCGACAGACCCTGTAAATCGCCTCCAGCCACGCCGCCAAGTGGGGAGGAGACGGTACTTCACAGACAAGTATCGTCGAGCATGAGCGTTGAAATACGATGCCATCGCCAGGCCCTCTAAATAAAGGCCAGTTTGTGTGCTGATAGCGCGTGGTCTAGCGCAGTGGAAGCCCAAAGCCGCCCATCCGTCAAGCCCACGACTGTCTGTCTCATGGTGGCTTGCCCATCAGTGACATCTCAACTATTTTGAGTAGCATCAACTCTGTTGGTTCCTCTTCCTCTTCATTCCTGAACTCATTAGCGAGCCTGATACTACCTGTCCACCCCCGACCAGCCGCAGCTGAGTTGCGTGGCATGTCACTGCAAGATATCACTTGACATTGTGTGGCAGAAACGGCGTTGATGCCTCTCCTCCGTGGCTGGGGCTTCTGGAACAATAGAATGTTCACCTCACTTGCCGTTTCCGGATAGTATATTCATCTGCAATCGATCCAGATTGCTGTCATGTTGTATCAAAACATGTATCAGCATCCACTGGCAATATGTGATATCTGCAAAGAGGCACCGCAATCAGATAATCATCTCACGAATTGTCTCGTAATCGTCCACCCCCCACACATAGTCGTTTGACAGACAAGATACCGGCGAGACGACGCTCCGAGCCTCCCCGTCTTGGCGCCCGTCGCATCTCCAAAGACGTGAATCCCTTCACATCCGGACTTTCAAGGCCCGAATCGGGTCAAAGACGGCCGGCATACTCGTCCGCCTTACACTTGACCAGTTCGTGAGGCTTGCCAGACTCCGAACCCCTGGTCGTTTTGGTGCCGCGCTTGCGCTTTCTCAAACACAAGAAGCGTGCTATTGTGGCGCAGATCTCCTCTATTGTCCAAGATGCAGGGAAACCCTCTGACCTCCACAGATCGAAACTCAAAAAAGGCCCCTTCAACTCAGAGCAAAGGTAGCTAAACTTCCACCACGTGGCATTGACGGCCCTCCCGAGTGCTCTCCCGTGACTGGTCCGTCGATGGCAGCGACCATCATTGCCCGGCTGAGGAGTGGGTGTGGTGATCATGATTTGCGCCCTAAACGTCCCATCTCCAAAGATCTAGGCGCCCACTAAGAGGTGAGGCGTGGTAATCGAAGGGAAACGTGGTGGCTTGAGATGAAAAGGCTAGATGATTCTCCAAGCTAATATAGCCACAAAACGCTCTTCTCAATCGACCAACAGCACACCACAGCCAGAGGGAATGCCTCATCTCGTAACAGCACGCCCTCTTAGCGTAGGCAGTAGCAGCAAGCAGCAAGCAGCAATCTGAACGCCACAAAGGCTCATCCAAGGGCCTATTTTAGAACGACGACAAGTAGTGGCATTTTGGAAGCTTAGACTCTGCCTCATAAGTGCCGTCCAATCAGGCAGATCTTGGCAAAAAGCATTCCAATCATTCATCCTATCACAAACCAGTAAAGAAGAACACCCCAGCCGTGGAGAGACGACATCGACTGGGGGGCTCTTCTCCAAAAGCTAAACAAGAACACTTGTCCGTGGCTTCATGCAGATGCCGCCACTATCCCTCGAGGACAGCCACGCCGGCTCTCGTCGACAGAGGGCAAGAGGTGTGCGACTTGAATTTCTAAAACGGGACAAACCACACAACCAACGTTCTGTCGCATCGCTTGCAGGGCTGAAACGTTGGTGTTGAAGTGGGTAGTGTTGCAGAAGATTGAGGCAAGACTATGCGACCTAGGATGCTGTAAACGAGCTCGATAATCAACGATGGACGAGAAGAAACGTGTTGTTAGGCTGGACCTTTTGTCATGGTTCATGCCCACAACAGAGAGACAGAGGTTTGCTGATATCAGCTGTTCTCACCACTTGTAAAGAGAAGCGCAAAATTGTACAGCGGATTAGTGCTTCCTTCGCACACAGTCCTGGTCTATTTTGTCAAAAGCAGTCGCCCAGTTGGGGGCTCTGCGCATCAAATGCTATAGTACTCCGTATATGGCTATGAATCGATGGCTCTTGTGGGATGTGGTATGTGGTAATCTATCGTTTCGGTAGATGAAAGACACACAAGAGCGAATCGCGTGGCTTGCAGAGATGGACAGTGCATGAAAGCAGCAATATAGCATGCAAGTCTTGGTCAAGCATACTCTGCCCACGACCACTTCTCTTCACTGTAATTGGTTCACTGTGATGTCTTTTTGTCCCTGCTTCTTAACAAGGACGAGCATCACCTCAGTCCCAGTCAGCTCTTCCCCATGAGCCCTTTACAGCATGCCATGACCTTCTCTCTTCACTGCAAATGGTCGACTGCCCTTTATTCCAGTATTCGTTCACTCTCTCAAAAATCGACAAACGTCAGTGTCGAGTTCCTGAATGGTATCAGCGCCCCAATCACCGCCGGTACGTAATATGCAGACCGATTGATCAAGTCCCCCGTCAACAGTCCGATTGATCCGGAATGCTGCCTCGAGTTCTCGCTTCCAAACACCTGGTCGTCCGCCGGTCCCAATTCCATACCTCCGCGGACCAGTCTTGCTACCTCCTCGGGCTGGAAGAATGCGGCTGTTCGCGCTCTCCCCATGCGTTCGGCCTTGGTAGCACTTGTTGAAGTGCTGGTCGACTCATCATGTGACGCTGATGAGTCTGATCCTGGCGTGTCTGCCCTGCCCAGCACAACGACCCAGGCAAAAGTCTCCATGGCATCCCCGCTGTCGTCGACGCCGCCTTCAATGCCAACCCAGTAATCCGCCTGGGGCTCTGCGTCGCGGGCGTTGCGAGCTCGGTTTCGTGCGCCCTGCAGGGTTTCTGCATCCGTCATGGGCTGGTCAGCGACGCCGGATGGCACGTTGAGGCCGGTGAAGGAGAATGTCGCAGACGGAAACATGCCACCAAAGGCCTCTTTTGCGGCTGAGATCTTGACATTGTTGCGTGAGGCGACAATGACTCGGATGACACGGGTAGCCTGGTCTGTCATTTCGAAGCCTCGTGTAACGCTCGCTTCGCTGTGTTGCTTATTTTGTTCCCCGCACTCTCTCACTCTTTCTGTTCGCCTTGTTGATATGCGCAGAGGAAATAAAGACAATAAATCGTATCTCAAGAACGCTTGCAAGTTGAAACTTTGACAGTTCTATCCTTTGCGTAAATGCGCTCGTCTATTTCGTAGTGCTTTGAATATCGGAGAATGAACTCGCAATGTCCTTGGCGGGGTTTTAACTCGCATAAAAGGCGTAGTAGCGTTGCTCGGAAGCCGAGTGAGTCTTACACCGGCTGAAGATCCCTGCTAGTCAGACCCGACAGCACAGTAATGGACCGCCCCTTAATAGCAAATGCAGATGCATTCACGTCTTGGCGGAAATCATGTCCAGAGAAAGACACGGTGATGAAGAGAGAGAGAAAACTGTCAAGCTGTTTGCTCTTCACCAAGCGATGGACATTGGGTGTGATTTTGTCAACTCTTTTCTTCAACTTGAAACACACAAAAAAAAAAAAAAAAAAAAAAAAAAACTATGGCGGCGGCGCGGCATCATTGTCCGGATTCGCCAGCGACAGATAATCCACACCCATCGCACCCTCATCGACGTTGTAGCTGCCAGCATCGTTGTCTTCCTCTAGCAGGGGGATCTGCTGCCCCCAGACCAGCCCGTCCATGTCCATGTTCCATGGCCAGTCTTGGTCCAGCATGTTTACAATGTCCCCAGCGCTGTAGCTAGTCGAGGCGAGTGCTTCGGCTCCCTGGTCTCCCCAGAATCCAGCCGTCTCATCGCTTGGTACCCCCTTTTGCAGGCCGGGATCGTGAGGGCCGCTGCCTTGTCTTGCGTTTGAAATTTGAAAAGTGGCCTCCAGCAGGCGGCTCACGACATCCCGACTGCGGCGTGCCGTGAGGGACCAATCCTTCATGGCTGTAAACAGCTCGAGAGTCGTCTCGATCTGGGCCTGCCATTGGACGACGGACGGATTATCAGGCTGCCACAGAATGCTTACCAGAGGGATCATGGCCGCCTGGTACAGGAACCACACAGCATTCCACCCAGACATTTGCTGGCGCATCCATCCCTTGGAAATGCTATCGACCGTCTCTCGAGCAGCGCCCTGGCAAATCTCCACGGCAGCGATATCAGGCTCTGACACGGGCAGTTCGGCCTTGCTGGCAAGAGTAAGAAGGACTGGGCGGTGTAGTAGCATTCGTAGATTCCAATACCGCCATGTCATGATGCATCGTGAAAGATGTAGTGGCTCTACACAGGGCTCCGTAGAGCGTAGAAGCCAGGGGAGGTTGTTGAACCAGTCGACAAGAAGGCTGTCCAGATGATTTCGGTCTTCCGCGTTTAAGAGGGGGGTGACTGCAAGCATGTCTTGAATCTTGGTGGCAATCTTGCAGAATTTAATGTTTTCGAGCAGAGGCATGATGCCCGCGTATTGTGCAGAGTCATGCTCCTCCTAGAATGAAGAGAAGGAATCAGAAGCTGCCGATTAGAGTACATGAAAATTGTGTCCACGACAACACAGTGAGAGTAGAGAAAAATCAAAAGGGGGGTTTTCAAGGGAGCATACCTGCTCTGTAACCAGTTGAGGCGGCTGTATGTTGATTGCAGGTCCCCATCGCCCGAATGAAGGGCGCCCAAGAGTCGTGGTTCCCCATGTGTCGAGACAGAATATGGTCCACCAGGTGCGTCGCCGCGACTCGAGGACCGCAGGGTCGGATTGAGGTTCCTCGGGTGACGGTTCTCGATGCAGACCAAGGGCAGTGGCCATTCTGTGAATTGCGCCGATGATGGCATTGGCCATGTTTGGGCGGTTGATATAATGGAGGTAGTAGCCTCCAAGCAAGGCCAAGGCGTGGATGGTTTCAATGTTGCTGCTCCCAAACGCGCTAAGATGGATGTGTTCTATGGCTTGATTGTAATACTTGATGTGGCTCAGGTTACTGGAGGGTGTGGACATGATGCTGCTCGTGGCAAAGACCATGTTGACGAGGGAGAGCCAAGGGGCATCGCATCTTCGGCCTTGATTGTAATGTTTCCGAAACGAGGCCTCGTCCAATATGGGGGTGAGAATGTGGACACGTTTGAAGTAGGCATCGACAAGAGCTTGCCCCTTGTATGTCCATGGAATGGGAGAATGCGCCTTGGATTTGGTAACTGCGCGGAAAAGAGGCACGCTGTTGCGCGCATTGTCATCGCTAGAAGCATCGGGGGATGATTGTGCTGCAAGCAACACTTGTAGCTGAGGCTGGATCTGAAGCATGACCGTCAAAGCCACCTTGACCGATGAAGCGCCGAGATATGAAGCAGCCTGTTTGTCCATGTTGAGAGACAAGGCGTTTACATCATCAGCTTCCGCCGGCAACGATTCCTTTTCCCTCCGCTCTTCATCCCATTGTGAGTTTTGGACGGGCATCTGCACAAGCTCTTTTGGATGATGCTGCTGTTGCTGCTGTTGTTGCTCCAGATCATCAGGAGAGGGGGCAGCCGGTGAGATTTCGGCGGTTTCTTGCTGGACCGGCTGATCTAGGAGGTCACGGAGCTCCTGGCGTGACAATGCTAGTAGATGGGAGACATCGTGGGTGGGATAGAGACGCCGCAGCACGGAGCGGCACTCTTCAAGGCTCCGTGATAGCTCCTCTAGTGACCTAACAGCGAGAAAGGGGAGGTTAGCCAAGTGAAAAGGGGGGAGAAGGAGGAGAAGGAGGAGAAGGAGAGGAAGAAGAGGAAGAAGAAGAAGAAACAAAGAAACATAGAGACATGCTTTCTTGACGGAACAAGACGCTGGCGATGTTGCTCATACACGCATCGCCTCCGGGAGCGGCTGGACTGGCAGCGGTTACACGGCTGCTTGCCGTCGCAGCGAATCTTGCGGCGCTGACACTCGAGACAGGCGTGGAGGCTCTTTGCGGCTCTGCTGCCGGCCGTGTCCTGAGAGCGATTGCCGTCCGAGGACGATTGGGGGGAACGATCCACGGCTTTTCCCTGGACCCCCTGGACTAAAACGAAGTCGTTCTCTCTGGTCAGCCAAGGTGTGCTGCAAGGCCGGAGACAAACTGCGCGTGAGAGGAACTCGGGGGAGAGACTCGGGATAACGATAGGGGGGGTGCTTGTGCATAGATAGACTCCACCCACAGGTGTAGAACATTCCGTCCAGATGGTTGATGCTATAATCTAGTAGTATTACCAATTTACCGTAGCAGTAGCAGTCGCAGTGGCAGTTGAGTCGGGGAAGCGAGGAGGAGACCAATGGCCAATAGGAAGGCCCAGCATATAGTGCTTTCGTTGGCCAGAGTGAAAAGACGAGATTTTGGCGTCTAAAGCACGTATCAGGGAGCAAAAGGGGGAACAGATGCCCCGATTGTGAGGTGATGTGAGGTGAGACGAGGTGAGGTGATGAAAGGACAAGGTTACTAGAATACCACACTGGGTTATTACCTAAAGCTGAGGCCGGAGAAAGAAAGAGGGGGGGCGATTCTTGCGTCGAGCTTGCCGACAGTGCAGAAGAAAAATCAATCAAAAGTATCGTCAATCAATCAATCCAGCATAATTGACAAAAATTACTCAATGCCGCCCAGCCATGTCTGACAAATAAAATAAAAATTGAATTAAAATTGAAGCAAGGTAGAATGAAATAGAATGAACAAAATCAATCCATCAACAACCCCGTGGTGAAACCCTCGGAGAAAAAGGACTCGACTCTTTTCGTCGTGCTGAAGGAAAAAAAAAAAAAAGAGTGGAAACCGGGGTTTCTCTTCTTTCCTTCCAAGCAAAGAATAAATCCTTGAAAAAAAGAAAAAAAAAAAAGAAAAAAAAAGAAAAAAAAGGCACCGAAAAAATCCGGGGTAAGCTTCACCAAAGAACCGAGTGCTACTGTACCATCAAACACCTATATTGGAATCCACACTAACACCACTAAAAAAATAACAGATTTTCAAATGGTCGCAGTGCATATGCACCACACACACACAACCTTCTTGACTCGCTTCCCCAAATCGAAATCGCAAATCGGCGCACCTGCCCACAAATATCCCCCCTCCAAAAATACCCCGTGGGCAGGTGCGGAATCCGGTGGCTAGTCCCTTTGCGGGAAGTTGGGCCGTAGCGGGGAAAGAGCTTCTCCGGAGGTCTGGAAAATGGGCCAAAGCAGGTGGTGATACTGGAGTCTACTAAACTAATACTACCTCTACTCGTTTAGTAGGTATGTACGAGTATCCGTACGGGCTTAGTAGTACCTGGTAGTACCTGTAGTACCTGTATTGGGGTTATTGGCTACCAGGTAGTACACATGTATGTACATGTATGCACAGTAAACAGTAGTACGACTGTGGAGCAAAACAATAAACAAAATCGGTTAATGTCTCTCGTTCTGGAGGGGGGGGGTTTCTACTGGCACGGAGTATTGATCCAACTGGCTACCGGAGTAATACCTACTTGGAACAGGTAGCGCAGGGCAAAATGGCGACTAACTGCCAACATGAGGGCATCCCACTAAGCTGCGGCTGGATACAGGTGATGCCGCTAGACGTTGGCAAGGTTGGGTTGCAATACGGATGTCGTGAGACCAGGGGCCTGGATGCCTGTGAGTGTGTGTGTGCATGTGTTGACCGGCATCGATGGTACTGCTAGTATTCGCTGACCCTCGGGGGAGGGACCACATGATGGCGACAAAGAGTGTGTATGGCCACCCGTGCCAGTAATACTCCGTAAATTGCCGCCTTGCCAGATACCTAGACGGGCAAACACGTCCATATTAACTGCATTGCCGCAGAGTAGCATCTTGTGTACACACGCACGCGCGAGACACCATTCGCCTACAGAGTTGGGTACTAGAGGTGGCAAAAGTCAGATTCTGCCAAATATGCAATGGTAGGCAGATGGCGGCTATAGCCTCAAGTTCAGTTCATCCATGACACGTGAGAACAAAGAGGCACACATGGATCCGTACGGTTTGTTTGGCAGTTGTCATTCCGAATGTTGCATTGTTGCGCTCTGGCCCCCTCTCATAGCCTCATGTCATTACGTGAAAACATACAGTAAGATGGCAAAAAATGAAAAAAATAAAAAAAAACAATTCCCCTCCATCCCAAAAAAGACCGTCCCGTGGAAACGCAAGCAACCATCAACCGATTCAGCCTCAATTCCTGCGTACAACTGCCCTTGGTATTAGTGTTTTTTTTTTTTTCATGGTGGGTCACAATGACAAGCAAAAACATCCACGCCCTTATGCCTTCTCGATATTAACGATGCCACCGTGGCTGTCCACGGCAACGGACTTCTTGGCGGTCGACGCCTTGACCGGGTTCTTGGCCTCGAAGATTTCGTCAAGCTCTTCCAACTGTAGAGAAAGCAACGGGTTAGAAAAAGACAATGCCACTGTAGATGAAGAACAAGTAAATCAGCAACACTTACGGTGCGTCCCTTGGTCTCGGGGATGAAAAAGTAGACAACAGTCACCTGGACAAGATCCCAGATGGTGTAGATGATGTACGTGTGCCAGCCAATCTTCTTCATGGACACGGGCCAGGCAAACTGGTTCAGGAGACCGGCGGCGTTGGTGGCAAAGCTGGAAAAGGCCATGCCCTTGGCACGCTGCTCAAAGGAGAGCACCTCGACGGGGTACAGGGCCTGCAGGGGGGTGATTCCGACCGAGTAGACGGCGCCAAAGATGAAGATCATGGCCAAGGCGGCCTTGGATGCCGCAGGGTTGTTGTAGATGGGGTTACCGTCGGCGTCGACGCCGGTTTGAGAAGCCGCAAACCGCGCAGAGGCAATGGTCATGCCCAGCCAGACGACGACGCAGGCGGCAAAAGAGAAGAGCAGCAGGGGGCGGCGACCCACGCGGTCGACCAAAAACGCACCCAGGATGGCCCAGGCAAACTGCTGGCAGTTGTTGATGAGGGTAATGTTGGCCTGCTGGATGGATCCAGTGTAGCCGGCGGTGTCGAGGACGGAGCCGAGGAAGTAGGACAGCACGGCGTTGCCGGCCCACTGGCCAAAGACGGTGATGGTGATGTTGCAGAGGAGACGGTAGACGGCAGAGCGGCTGCGGAACAGCGCCCGGTAATCCCACCAGCGCTTGTCGGCACCGTCCATGTTGAGGAGCTGCTCGTACTCAAAGAGCTGCAGCTGGACCCAGGGAGAGTCGGGGTTGCCGTTGCCGTGATACTTGGTGAGCACGGCCTTGGCCTGCTCCTTCTTGTTGTGCACGTAGAGCCATCGGGGGGACTCGGGGAGGAACATGGCGAAGATGCAGATGAGGCCGGCGAAGAGGGCCTGGAGCCAGGTGATGAGTCGCCACGAGTAGTCACCGCCGACGTTGAGGCCGCCTCGGGCAGCACCGGCCGAGATGATGGCGCCAGAGAACCACAGGGTGTTGTACATGGCTAAGGAGTTGGGAGAATTAGCTCTCATCTCTTCTCATCACGCTTGTTGAAGACCTTTTCGATTGTCCCAATCAAGGGGGAGGGAGGGGGGAAACGAAACATGATGAGATGGGGGAAATCAATCAATCAATCAATCAATCAAAAGGAATCGCTCACCTCCAACACGTCCACGGTAGGCAGGGTGGTTAATCTCGACGACGTACATGGGGCCAGCCGCCGCAGCAATGGAGACGCCGAAACCGAGCAAGAATCGGCCTCCCATGAACTGGCCCTGGGAGTTGGACACGCCCTGGACAATGGTGCCAATGACGATGAAGCTGGCACCCAGGAGCATGCCCACACGACGGCCGAATCCGTCAATGGCCGGGCCGACAAAGGGAAGCGCGACGACACCACCAATCTGGTACATGGACGAGACAATGCCGGCCCAGATGCCGTCGTTTCCCGAGGTGTACCTTTCCTGGAACCAGGGGTTCTGCAGCAGGTTGTTGATGAGCGAACCATCGTAGCCGTTCATGGTGCTGCAGAAAAAGGCAACGATGGAGAAGGAGTAGATGAGCAGCTGAGCCGTGGTCCAGGCCCTCGGCGGCTCCTTCATCATGGCCTCCTGAAAGGCCGTGTGCCCGGTCACGACCTTGGTCTGGAGTTCTCCCTACATTGAGATGAGAATGCGTCAGCAACTCGTTTCTTACAAAACGAGGTGGCAAAAGAGCACAAAGCACAGAGAGAAAAACTGCAATTGGGTGATTTGACATACATGGTCGAGCTCCTCATGGGTGTGGATGTCGTCCTTTTCGCCCATTGTAACGAGGGGGTGTATCTCTAGCCTCTCGGGGCCAGACCAGCTCTTCAGATGTGTGTGTGAGAGAGAGGTTGATGGGGGGAAGGGGAGAATTCTGCAATGCCCCCGTCTTTTTGATGGGAGAGCCCGAGTATTTGTAGACTGCGAGTGAGAGGAGGAGGTGAAGAGAGAGGAAAAGAAAGGTTGCAGTCCTGATGGCCAGGGGGCACTGTCGCTTTTATGCTTCTTGTATGTATGCCCTTGCCGCGTTGCAATCCTTCCCCAGGCCTCTTGACGCTTGACAGGCCGGATGCTAGGTGGCAATGCTACTTGTTGAGGATCGGGAAACAGCCCTTGTCAATAGGCCCGATCAAGCGAGGCGAGCGTCTGTTTGTTTGTACGAATTAAACGTCTTTGCCAGCACCAGCTGCTCAAGCCATCTCAGGCAGGATTTGGATTTGAATTTCGCCGGTGCAAGTCGTTACGGGCGGAGTATTCGAAAAGAAGCTCCCCCAGGAATTGGGCATGCCGTGCCGCTTATACGGCTCGTCTCCTTTCTCACACGATTGCGGTCAAGAGGCTATTGGTGCCGTGGCGTCGACTCTCGGCCCTCGTAACAATGCGGGGGGGGGCCAGGCCCAAGCCTGATGCAGGTTGCGGAGGATTCTGGTCCGCCTCTGCTGGAGGGCGGTTTGGGAATAGCCACAGCCTGAAGGACCTGAAGCCCGGGGTCGAGACGGCGCTTTGGCTGGCCTGACGGATCCAGTGAATAGACATTAGCCTAAGTGGTGCGGATCATCCGCCTCTGGGGTATCTGGAGAGGTCCAGGCGGACGATTGGGCCGAGGCCACGCGATGCACGGAGAAATCCTGCTGGGTTGTCTTTTTTTTTGTCTTGGCGAGAGCATGAGACGGCACGATACAAGGGACGAGGTTGTCACCATGGATGTTGAATGAGATATTGGTTGATGCAGGCCTTGCCTTGCCTTGCCTTGCCTTGCCTTGCCTGTGGTGGCGGTTGGCTGGCGGATGGCGGTTCGAGCCTAGCAGCATGTCAGACGGCAAATGGCGAGCTGACTCGCGCAGAACAGAAGGGCGAGAGGGATGCAGAGAATTGCAGAATTGCAGAGTCGAGAAGGCGAATATGTTGCAGGCGAGGATGGTTTCTGGGTGGTGAGACGGAGCCAGCCTTGTCATGGCCTGACACGAACTGGTGACTTTTTTTTTGTAGTCCATCTCGAGACATGTGTAGGTACATGGACAAAAAAAAATGGAGGGTTGCAGGGCTGCATCGGCCAACAGAGCCGGATGATTAATCAATCAATCGGCATAAATTCCCCAGCAATTTCGATCACCTTTCCACAGGCAGGGTGTCGGAGCGGCTGAACAAATTAAATCAACTAGAGAGGCCCATGTCAAGAGCAGCTGAGAGGCGTTGATGGGCAACGTGATCAATGGCCTCTGGATGTGGTGCAGGCAGAGAGTTGACGAAATGCAACAGTGCAGAGGCTAGCTTGTGATGGTGATTACAGGGGATTGATCCCTCACTCAGGGCGCAATTGGGGCTTCCATGTTACCAAATCTCAGGGCTGAATGCTGGGGTTTGCCCCAAAAAAAGACAGAACAGACAGACAGACAGACAGCAAAAAGCCCGGCGCCAACTTAGTTCTCAGTCGTTGGCTCGAAAAGGGAAACGAGAAGAGCTGGGGGGGGGGGGGGGGGGGGGGGGTAAT